>NC_044996.1:70382434-70561295 GCF_008728515.1 Papio anubis | reverse complement strand
GTGTGCCTGTTTGCTTAAAGCGCAATATTGGGGTGGCAGTTACCCGAATTTCCAAGTGTTGTGTGTCTCAGTTCCCCTGGCTAGGAAAAGGGATTCCCTTCCCCCTTGCGCTTCCCAGGTGAGGCAATGCCTCGCCCTGCTTCAGCTCTGGCTGCTCGGGCTGCAGCAGCTGACCAGCACCGATCGTCCGGCACTCCCCAGTGAGATGAACCCAGTACCTCAGTTGAAAATGCAGAAATCACCTGTCTTCTGTGTCGCTGGCGCTGGGAGTTGGAGACTGGAGCTGTTCCTATTCGGCCATCTTGCTCCCATGTTCACAATTCTTAAGATATTTTTAGTATTATTTTACCAATAATTTCAAAGTTAGCTTAAAATTTTACTTAAGTTACATAAACTTGAAAAAGCATTTGACTACTCTTTCTTTTTCCTGATAAAGTATTTTAATAAATGCTTGTATTTTTAAGCTAATTAATTAGAATGATTTTACATATTTTCAGTAGTAAAACATTGTGTACACAGCACAAAAATACATAGATGTATTAGCCATGCCAGTGGAAGTACAGTTCATATATTCACAAAGATTACTTTGCCCCCCCCCCCCTTTTTTTTTTCCTATCTTAGATGTTTAGATTCCTGATAACTTGTTTAACAACCCTAGGTAGTGTTAGGTAAATCACCTTAAATTTGCATCCTAAAGAAAACAGCTCAGGTGAAAATTGAATAGCAAAATTTATACCATAATGTACAGAGAGAAAAAGTTTGGTGGTGCTAGAAGAACATGTTTTATTTTTTATTTTTTTGAGCAAAATTAAACATAAAATTATAAAAATCTATGATAGGATTGTATAAGGAGACAAATTTTATTTAGATAGGAACTACCTATCTTTTAACTGTTTCTCTGAGCTCTGGGCAGAGCACAATCTGAATCCTGACTCTCCAAAAAGGAAGAATTATTATAAGTCTAGACCATGTGATGCTTTTATAGTGCACTTAAAAAAAAAAAAAAAACTTAGTGTGGACCAGGTGCGCTGGTTCACCCCTGTAATCCCAGCACTTTGGGAGGCCGAGGCAGGTGGATCATGAAGTCAGGAGATATAGACCATCCTGGCTAACACAGTGGAGTCCCATCTTTACTAAACATACAAAAAAATTAGCCTGCCATGGTTGCAGGCACCTATAGTCCCAGCTAGTTGGGAGGCCAATGGAGGAGAATGACATGAACCCTGGAGATGGAGTTTTCAGTGAGCCGAGATTGTGCCACTGCACTCCAGCCAGGGTAACAGAACGACACTCTACCTAAGGAAAAAAAAAAAAAAAAGTAAGAAGAAAGAAAAAAGAAAAAAAAAGAAAAAAAATTATTGTGGCAGGGTGTGTAAGAAGTTCAAGATGTGGGGAGAGCGTCAGCTACTTATATGCACTTGCCAGCTAAGATTAGACCCTAAGTATGTTCTTCTGAGGTGGAAATTTATTAAGAGCCACTGCATATCTTAGGAAGCATTCCTTCCAGACACCCTCATGTAATTCTCAGTAACCTGTAAATAACCCAAAAGGCTGAGGGGAGCAAAGTGCTCTTATTTCTTCTGAGAGGAAGATTCCACACTCATGAGCTAGAGGATTTGGAGTTGGTCAAATCTGATAAGGGAAAAAATCAAAATATATACACACAGAAAGCACCCCAACAAGACAGAAACAAGTGACAAAACAGTTAAGCAAAATTAATAATAATCACACAAATTATTGTTATTAATTATCATTATTATTATTTTAGAGTGCTCTTAGTGTAAGCAGAAATTTTCACCAGCTGGTTATTATATGCTAAATTCAGTTGTCCAAAAAGATTTTGCAAGACGGAATCACAAACCAGTTTTTTACCTAGTGATAATTCTCAGGCTGTCGACTGCTCTCTACTATCCTAGAAGCAGGAAAAATAACTCATCATCCCTTTTGGAAGTGAGATCAAACTTCATAAAGGAGTTATCTGTCTTCTGTTGTTATGGAAGCAGGAAAAACATGCCTTTCTTGTGTTGGAAGCAAGTAAAACTCCAAAAAAAGGAGTTGTACAGCAAAAGCCACATTCTCCTATTGGCCTCCAAAAATTTATGTTCTACTTAAAGACAAGATACATCTATTTAATTACAATAGTTTCAAAGATTCTTAACTCAGTTTACCATCAACTCCAAAGTCTAAGGTCAAAATTTTATCTAAATCAGCTATGGCTGAGACTCAAGGCACAGTTTATACTTAGGCAAAGCTTTTTTTTTCCACCTGTGAACCTTTGAAATCAAACAAGTTATGGAATTCAAAAATTAAGTAGTGAAACAGAAATGGAATATATATTTGTATCCCAAAAGAGATAAATAGAAAAGAAGAAAGGAGTAATACGTATTTAGTAAGTAAAGAAAAAAAATGCAACAGAATGGATCACATTAAATCTTAAAGCTTGAAAATAATATTTTTGACTGAATATATTACCATTTGGGTGCACAGGGCAAAGGTTGGGCCTCCGAGGACCTGGGAAGCCCCAACCCTTTGTCTTTGCTGTCTGCAGCCTACACTTCAGCTCTTATGCATTACAATTGCATATATGCACTTTCCCAGGCTTCTGCAGTATGCTGGTTGCTCTATAGTTCTGGGTTGTGAGGGCCATCTACAGTAGCTCTGTCCATCTGAGAGGTCTACGCCTAGGCCATAAGGCTCTTAAAGGTATCCTTTGAAATATAGGTAGAGGCAGACATGCCTCCACAACTTGTGCACTCTGCACACCTAAAGAATTATTACCAAATGAATGCTGCCAATGCTCACTGCTTGTATGCTTCAGAGTGTCAGTCTTAGCTGCACCTGGACCCACCACAGCTGAAGTTGGAGCAGTTGGTATAGTTTGGCTATGTCCCTATCAAAATCTTATACTGAATTGTAGTTTCTTTAATTTTCACATGTCAAAAGAGGGACCTGGTGGCAGATATTCGAATCATGAGGTTGATTTTCTCCATACCGTTCTCAAAGTAGTAAATAAGTCTCACAAGATCTGATGGTTTTATGAAGGGGAATTCCCCTGCAGAAGCTCTCTTGCCTGCCACTAAGTAAGACATGGCTTTGCTTCTCGTTTGCCTTCTGCCAAGATTTTGAGATCTCCTCTGCCATGTGGAACTGTGAGTTTGTTTAACCTTTTTCCTTTATGAATTACCCAGTCTCAGATGTGTCTTTATTAGTAGTGTGAGAACAAACTAATAAGGTAAATTGGTACTGGTAGAGTGGTGTGCTGCTGTAAAGATACCTGAAAATGTGAAAGCAACTTTGCAACTGGGTAACAGGCAGAGGTGAGAACAGAGTGAAGGGCTCAGAAGAAGACAGAAAGATGTGGGAAAGTTTGGAACTTCCTAGAGACTTGTTGAATGGCTTTGACAAAAACACTAATAGGAATATGGACAGTGAAGTCCACGTTGTGGTCGTCTCAGAGTGAGATGAGGAACTGGAATAAAGGTGACTCTTTCTATGTTTTAGCAAAGCAACTGGTGGCATTTTGACTCTGCCCTAGAGATTTGTGGAGCTTTGAACTTGAGAGAGATGATTTAGGACATCCAGTGGAAGAAAGTTCTAAGTGGCAAAGCATTCAAGAGGAAAGAGAGCATAAAAGTTTGAAAAATTTGCAACTCGACAATGCAATAAAAAAGAAAAGAAACTCATTTTAGGGGAGAAATTCAAGCCAGCTGCAAAAATTTGCGTAAGTAACAAGGAGCTTAATATTAATCACCAAAACAATGGGGAGCATTTCTTCAGGGAATGTCAGAGATCTTCACAGCAGCCCCTCCTATCACACACCTGGAAGTTTAGGAGAAATAAATGGTATCCTGTGTCAGACCCAAGGGCCTCCTGCTGTGTGTAGCCTAAGGACGTGGTGTCCTGAGTACCAGTTGTTCCAACTGTGGCTAAAAAGGTCCAAGGTACAGCTCAGTCCATGGCTTCCGAGGGCACAAGTCCCAAGTCCTGATGGCTTACGTGTGATGTTTGGCCAGTAGGTGCACAGAAGTCAAGAATGGTTTGGAAACCCCTGCCTTGATTTCAGAGGATGTATAGAAATTCCTATATGTCCAGTCAGAAGTTTGCTGCAGGAGTGGAGTCCTCATGGAGAACCTCTACTCGGGCAGTACAGAAAGGAAATGTGGTGTTGGACCCCCACACAGGGTCCCCACTGAGTCACTGCCTATTGGAGCTGTGATAAGAGGGCCATGGTTCTCCAGACCCCAGAATAGTAGATCCACCAACAGATTGCTCTGTGCACCTGGAAAAGCCACAGACACTCAATATCAGTGCATGAAAGCAGACAGGAGGGGAGCTGTACCCTGCAAAGCCACAACAGCGGAGCTTACCAATACCGTGGGAGCCCACACCTTGCATCAATGTGACCTGGACGTGAGATGTGGAGTCAAAGGAGATTATTTTGGAGCTTTAAGATTTGACTGCCCTGCATGATTTTGGACTTGCATGGAGCCTGTAGCCCCTTTGGTTTGGCCAATTTCTCTCATTTGGAATGGGTGTATTTATCCAATGCCTTTACTCCCATTGTATGTAGAATGCAACTAACTTGCTTTTGATTTTATCAGCTCGTAGGTGGAAAGAAACTGCCTTTTCTCAGCTGAGATGTTGCACTGTGAAATTTTGAGGTAATGCAGAAATGAGTTAAAACTTTGGGGAATTGTTGGAAAGGCATGGTTGATTTTGAAATGTGAGGACATGATATTTGGGATAGGCCAGGGGTGGAATAATATGGTTTTGCTGTGTTCCCACCTAAATCTCATCTTGAATTGTAGTTCCCATAATTTCCATGTGTCATGGGAGCAACCTGGTGCGAAATAATTGAATCATTGAAGTGGTTTCCCCCATACTGTTCTGTCTTCACATGTCAGAAGACAGAGGAGAAGAGAGTTCCAACTTCCTCCATCAAGACCTTTTATAAATTCACCTAATCCCTGTCATGACGGAGGAGACTTCATGACCTAATCATGTCTTTGATGTCCCCCTTCTTAATATTATCATATTTGTAACTCCTGAATTTTGGAGAAAATATAATAAAACTATAGCAGGATTGTTCTCTTGATTTATATTTTAGATAAATATTTATTGGTATGAAGAAATGCAATTGATTTTTGGAGGTTGATTTTGTATTGTACTAATTTACTAAGTTTATTTACTAGTTCCAACAATCTTAGGAAAATTATTTAGGACTTTCTACACATACAATCATGTCATCTGCAAAGAGATGATATTATTTTTTAAAATTTACTTTGGATGCCTTTTATTCTTTTATAGCATGTCTGATTGCTCTTGCTAAAACTTCTGTTAAATTAATATATTGAGCAGAAGTGTGAGAGTGAGCATTTTTGACTTTTACCAGATCTCACAGTTAAATCTCTCAGTTTTACATGATTCAGCATGATGTTAACTTTAGCTTTTTTTATAATTGGCTTTTATTATATAAAGAAATAGTAATCCTATACCTATTTTACTGAGTTTTTATCATAAAATTATGTTGAACTTTGTCATATGCTTCCTCTATTTCTATTTATGTGATCATGAGGTTATCTTCTATTCTGTTAATGTAGTGTATCACATTTATTTTCATATGTTAAAACAACCTTGCAATCCCGGGATATATCCTAATTTGTTAGAGTGTATACTCTTTTAGAAATATTGTTGAATACAATTTGCTAATATTTTTATTGAAGATTTTGGCATCTATGTTTAACAGAGCTATTCACCTGTAGTTTTCTTCACTTAAGTGGTCTTTTTCTGGCTTTGGTATTCAGGCAATGGTGACCTCAGTAAATGAATTAAGAAGTATTTACTTCTTTTTTTGGTGAAATATTAATAAGCACTGAAACTAATTATTTGAATTCTTTGGTATAATTTAACCTGTGAAGCCCTATGGTACTGTACTTTCTTTGTTAGGAGGATTTTAATTACCACTTCAATCTCCTTCTTTGTTATTGGCCTGTTTTGGCTTTCTTTTTCTTCTTGATGTAGTCTTGATAGGGCATATGTTTCTAGAAATTTATCTACTTACTCTAGGTTATTCAGTTTTTTGGCATATAGCTGTTCATAATAGTCCCTCATGATTCTTTATTTTTATTCGATAGTTGTAACCAACTTCTCTTCTTTCATTTTTATTTTATTTAAACTTTCTATCTTCTTAGTCTCACTAAGAACATGTTGAATTTTTTTTTATATTTTAGTTTTATTTTTTCTATAGATTTTGATTGCATATTTGAATTTTTTTCTGATCTTATATTGATTACTTTTCATCTTCTGTTAATTTTGAGTTTAGTTTATTTTAAATTTTCTATTTTCTTGAAGTATAAAATTAAGTTGTTTATTTTAGATCTTTTTCTTGAATGTAGGTATTTATTATTATAAACATTTATATTATTATTTTTTGTATTTCTCAAGTTGTTATAAATTGTGCTTGCTTTTTAGGTTCTTCTGAATATATTTATAAAATTTCTTTTTTTTTTATTTCCTCATTGACCTGGCAATCATTCAAAATAATGTAATTCTGTTTCCACCTATTTGTGAATATTCTCCTTTTCTTTTTGTTATTTATTTCTCATTTTATTCTATTTGCTCTAAAATTATTAAAATAACTTCAATCTACTTAAGTATCTTAAGACTTGTTTTGTGACCTAACGTGATCTGTCATTGAAAATGTCCTGTGTGCTCTTGCACAGAATGTGGATTTTTCTGTTGTTAGGTTTATAGTATTTTCCAAGTTTGCCAGATTTTTAAAGTTGATTCTCTGTTTGAAGGTTTTATGTATTATTTAAGGTGGGGTACTAAAATCAATTACTACTATGTTATTGCTATCACTTTTTTTTCATTCAGATGTCAATATTTTTTCTATATATTTAGGTGTCCTGATTTGGGGTGTATGTATTTACAATTGCTATATCTCCTTCCTTTTATTGTTATATGATAATCTTTTGCTTCTAGAGACAGGTTTTGACTTAATGTCTAATTTGTCTATTAAAAAATAACCCCTCCTGATTTTCTTTACCATTTATGGAATATATTTTCCTTTTGTTATAGTTTGAATGTATGTGTTCCTTTAAAATGTATATGTTGGAACATAACACCCAATATGATAGTATTAACAGTTTAGGCTTTTGGGGAAGTGGTTAAATTATAAGGACTCCATGCTTATGGATGAGATTAACGCTCTTACAAAAGAGGTTGAAGAAGTGCTATAGTCTTCTTTTGCCCTTCTGCCTTCCATTAAATGAAGAAACAGCAACAAGATGCCATCTTGGAAGCATAGAGTGAGCCCTACCCCTTCAGAAAGTACAGGTTACTACAGGCTATAAATCTTGGCAGCTTCCTTGGGGTGCTAACTTTATAGGTGTGATTTCAAAGGAATTTTCTAATAGCCTAGGGACCCAGGGAGAGAACTGCTGTAGGGTTGAGGCTACTGTACAGACAGCCCTAAGTAGGCGAATGCCTACTGGAAATTTAGATGTTTATTTGCTTCAGAGAGCCCAAATAGGATAATGCTAAGTGTAGCTATGGGTACAATGACAACCCCAAGACTCCAGAACTGTAGAACCACAAAAATGTGATTTTAGCCTCATGGATAGGAAGAATCAATATCTTGAAAATGTCCATACTGTCCAAAGTACATTAAAGATTCCATTCTATCCCATTAAAATGCCATTGCCATTCTTCACAGAATTAAAAAAAAAAAAACTATGTTGAAATTCACATGAAACCAAAAAAAGAGTCCATGTAATCAATGCAATCCTAAGCAAAAAAAAAACAAAGCTGGAGGCCTCAAGCTACCCAACTTGAAATTATACTATAAGGCTACAGTAACCAAACACCATGGTACTGCTATAAGAACAGATACACAGACCAATGAAACAGAACAGAGTACTCAGAAATAAGACCACACACCTACAACTATCTGATCTGTGACAAACCTGACAAAAACAAGCAATGGGGAAATGGTTTCCTATTTAATAAATAGGGCTGGAAGAACAGGCTAGCCATATGCAGAAAATTGAAAATGGAACTTTTCCTTACACCATATACAAAGATCAACTCAAGATGGATTAAAGACTTAAATGTAAAACCCCAAACAATAAAAACCCTAGACAAATATTTAGTGCAATACTATTCAGGATATAGGCATGGGCAAATATTTTATGATGAAAAACCAAAAACAATTGCAATGAAAGCAAAAATTGACAAATGGGATCTTATTAAACTAAAGAGCTTCTGCACATCAAAAGAAACTACTGTCAGAATGAAGAAACAACCTACAGAATCAGAGAACATTTTTGCAATCTGTGCATCTGGCAAAGGTCTAATATCCGCATTCTACAAATAACTTAAACAAATGTACAAGAAAAAAACAACCCAATTAAAAATGGGGAAAGCACATGAACAGACACTTCTCAAAAGACAACATTCATGCAGCCAACAAATATATGAAAACAAGCTTACCATCATTGATCATTACAGAAATGCAAATCAAAACCACAATGAGATACCACCTGACACCAGTCAGAATGGCAATTATTAAAAAACCAAGAAGCAACAGATGCTGCTGAGGTTCTGGAGAAACAGGAATGCTTTTACACTGTTGGTGAGAATGTAAATTAATTCAACCATTGTGGAAGACAGTGTGGTGACTCCTCTAAGATCTAGAAACAGAAACACAATTTGACTCAACAATTACATTACTGGATATATACCCAAAGAAATATAAATTATTGTGCTAGAAAGATACATGCATGTTTATGTTTATTGCAGCACTACTCACAATAGTGAAGATATGGAATTAATCCACTTGCTCATCAATTATAGACTGGGTAAAGCAAATGTGGTACATATACACCATAGAATACTATGCAGCCACAAAATGGAATGACATTATGTTCTTTGCAGGCACGAGGGTGGAGCTGGAAGCTGTTATTCTCAGCAAATTAACTCAGGAACAGAAAATCAAATACTGCATTTTCTTACTTATAAGTGGGAGCCGAAGAATGATAACTCATGAACACGTGGTGGGGAGCAACACAAACTGGGGACTGTCAGGGTACCAGGGAAATGGAGAGTCTCAGGAAGAATAACTAATGGATGCTGGGCTTAATACCTAGGTGATGGATTGATCTGAGCAACAAACTACCATGACACACATTTTCCTATGTAACAAACCTGTACATCTTGCACATGTAATCAAGAACTTAAAGTTGATGAAAAAAAAAAAAGATAATACTTAGAGAATCTGGACTTTAAACTTTTGAGTCAATGCTGCAACAAGTTAAGACTTTTGGGGTTATTGGAATGGGATGAATGTATCTCACATATAAGAAGGACTTAGATTTTTGGGGGACCAGTGGTGGAATGCTCTTATTTGAGTGTATGTATCCCTTCAAAATCCATGTGTTGGAACCTAATACCTGAAATAACAGTATTTAGAAATGGGGCCTTTGGGGGAGTGATTAATTCATGAGTACTCCACTCTCATAAATGGGATTACTGTTCTTATAAAAGAGGTTGAACAAAGCAACCTGGTTACTTTTTTGCCCTTCGACCCTTCTCCAAGTGAGGATAAAGCAACAAAGCACCATATTTGAAGCAGAGAGCATGCCTTCACCAAATATCAAAGCCAGAACCTTAATCTGGGACTTCCCAGTCTACAGTTGGTGAGAAAAATATTTTTGTTATTTAAAAGCTACTGAGTGTAAGATCTTTTTGTAACAAGAACACTGCTACTTTTTTCTATTCACTTACTCACTTTCAACCTTGCCTTTCAGCCTATGATATCTTTGAATCTAAAGTGAGTGTCCCATAGACAGCCAACAGTTGAATTTTGTTTTTCTTGTTGTGATTTGGCCCTTTCTTTACTCTCTTGTTATTTTCCTTTGTATTTTGCTGATGATAGTAGCATTTGTATTGCTAGATTTTGATACATTCATGTCATTTAAAAATAATTTCCCCCTATGTAGTTTCTATGGCTATTTAGTTTTTGTGTGGGTACCAAGGGACTTAAATCAAACATCTTTTTATAACAGTCCATTTTAAGCTAACGAATTCATTTTCCTTATATGCAAAAACTTTCTGCCTTTACCTCTTATGCCCCCACATTATACACTGTTAATTTCTAAATTTTTAATATTTTATTATTAAATTAATTCATGCAATTTAGTTATAGTTTTTAAAAATATTTTTGTATTTTAACTTTTATGGTAGAACTGCAATCAATATACTCACTGCTGCTATAGTAGTAAAATATTCCCTTTTGTTCACACACTTACCTGTGTCTATTAGTTTTATACTTTCTTAGGCTTTCATGCTGATTCTTAGTGCCTTTCTATTTTGACTTGAATCACTCCTTTAGCATTTCTTGTAAGATGGGTCTAGTGGGAAAAACTCTCATTTTTGTTTGAGAAAGACTTTATCTCTTCTTCATTTTTGAAGACAAAATTTGTAGGCTATACTATTGTTGCTTCAAAATTGTCTTTTGTTCTTTCAACACTATTAATTATCTAACTCCCTTTTGGCTTGCAAGGATTCTACTGAAAAATCCTCTAATAGTCTTAAGGGATGATCCTGGTATATAACAAGCCATTATTCTGTTGCTTCCTTCAAAGTTCTCCTTATCTTTAACTTTCGACAATTTGATTTTAATGGGTTCTGATGTAGGTCTCTTTGAATTAATTATATGCAATACCCCTGGGAATTCATGAATCTGGATTTCTATTTTCTTTCCCACCTTTGGAAAGTTTTCTTCCATTTTTTAAATATAAGGTTTATATCCATTTTGCCCCTCTATGGAAATTTGATAATGATGATCTGCTTTACTGTATTCTATATATTGCTTAGTCTTTTCCTCAATCTTTATTAATTTTTTTTGTTTCTGCTCCTTAGAATAAATAATTCCCAGTAACTCATCTTTGTATTTACTGATTTTTGACTGCTTCGATCTAGTCTGCCATTAAAACTCCCTAAGGAGAGCAAAGATAACCTAGCGGCTGTCAAGCAGATCATCTGGAGGCAGAACTTCTTATCTGAGAAATTCAGAAGTAATTATTCTTCCCTATTATCTAACACTGGCATCTGGTATCAGCCGTCTTTCCCCCCAAAATTACAAGTTATTAGAATTTCTATACATCTCTGGAAAGCATGCATTTTGAAATTCATTGTACAACACTCGATAACATCAAGGCACACAAATGTGTACAAATGTAATCATTTACCATAACCAAATAATTAATATGGTCTGAATTACCCTTAAGCTCCTGCTTTAAGATCTATAAATACCCGTAAGGAAAATCCACCATAGTAAACTTAGTTCTCTCTTGCTGAAGTGCCCTGTTGCACTCTGCTGCAATGTTCTTTCTATCTAGTAAAACTTTCCATTTCAAACCTACACTGTTGTTGATAAATTCTTTTTACCATCTTGGAGCCAAACACTCTTTGCTGCCAAGACTCTGAAACTTCACCTGACATCTTGGTGGTCCATACAGGGACTTTAGTGGAAACTTCCTCTTCCTTTTTCTTCCTACTTCACTCAGTGGTCTGGTTCTTAACTCTTGGGAACTGAAGGTCCTTGATGGAGGCAGCCCTTTGGCAGGATCTTGAAGATTTAGAGGAGGGATACCTGTCTGTCTTTGCCCTTAGGACTGAGGAACTGGCCAGGACTCTTTTCTGTTTTGGGACTTCCAGTGAACCAGCTTACATATTCTTTGGCAATTGATAGTTTCTAGCCAAGGGCCACTCCCCACTGTTACCTGAGGTTGAAGACAAAAGAGCTAATTTGCTATTGCCCATCAGGTGGCAAGTCTACTTTCACTTTAACACTCTGTAAACCTTGTCTTGGAAATGAACAGTGGTGACCTCAATTCTGCATAGACACACTCTACTGGTAGCAGTCCCGATTTTGGATTCAACTTTGTCAAAGACACCACATCTGAAGTTAAGGGTAAGTTTCTCTTCACATTAGGTTTGAGCTGATGATGCACACAAGGGCACAGTTGGACTGGTCATTCAGGCAATGACAGGCCATCTATTCATGGTGGGATGCCTCCAAATAGAGTGAGCCAAAAGGAAAATTAAGGTCCAAATTTCTCAGAAATTCCTCAGGGACCTTGTAGTCCCTCATCTAAAACCAACGTGAGTTCAGTTTATTCTTTGATTCATCCAAATTGCCCCCGGGTTGCATTAAAAAAAAAAAAGGTCCCATTTTGATCTACAAACTCTCAAAAAGCAGTTCCTCTTGGCTTCATACCAAACCCTAAATTAACTAAAAATTGTCATATATGTTTCCATGGAACTTCCTCCTCCCTTCCTGACTCTGATGTCTTTGATAATCCTTCCTTTTGCCTATCACACACTCCTCAACTTGCTCCCTCTTTACCTACACCCTCTCCATCTGCTGCATCCCCCAGTCAGCCCCCTCCATATTCAAATACCTTATTCATTTCATATACTTACACATGAATTCCATATGCCACTAGTACAGAGTCCTCATTAAATCTCCAAAATGTTTTGTCTCCCCACAATGTGGCTAAAGGAGATTTGGAACAATTCAGAATTCATGTTGTTTTTCAATGTCTGATCTTTTGCAAATTCAATCCAAGTTGTGTTCATTTAGCCAGGATGCCTCTAAATTCATACAAGAATTTCAGGTTTTAACTATAGCCTTTTATTTAACCTGGCAAAGCATATTTATGGTATTAACTACTTGCTGTTCCTATGAAGAAAAATCATGCATATGGTCTTTAGCTCGAGCTTGGGCAGATGAAGGTCATGCTCATAATTCTAATGATAATAGAGGCAGGGAAGAAGATGTCCCCAGCGCAGAACCCAATTGGCAATACCAGGCCACTAATGCTCACCCAAACAGAGGCAGAGGCAGACAAGATTATATGATAACTGATTTGTTAGAAGGAATAAAAAAGGCTGCAATAAAACCTGTTAATTGTGCTAAATTACGAGAAATCGTATGGGAGCCATTTAAGAACTTTGCTATTTTCCAAGCTAGACTGGTGGAGGGCCTGCATAAATACATAAATTTAGATCCCCAAATCCTTGATGGTGAATTCATTCTGGCCCTACATTTTATAAGTCAAGCTTCCCTAGACATTATACCAAAACTTCAAAAATTAGAGCAAGACCCACAAACTCCCTCTCTTATTTCATTAAATGCAGCTTTTAAGGTTTTCAGTAACTGGGAGGAAACATCAAAAATAAAAAAGGCTCAATTGGAGAAGAAAAAAATGCAAGCAGAAAGCTAATTACATGATGATAGCATTGGCACATTCTTTTTTGGTAACTAATATCCCCAAGGCTTGTCCCCCTAACACTAACTGAATGGGGGCCAGACATAATTGCAGAAATCAAGGACACTGGAGTAGAGAATGTTTCAAACCTCCAGGTTACAAGCCACACCTGGAACCTTTCCTCATTGCAAACAAGATGGTCATTGAAAAGGCAAGTGTGTCTCCCTCCCATGTGAGCGGGCGGAGGTGGGGGGAACCTCTTCATTTTAGGCTATGACAGTCATAATCTAAAAACCTACTTGACAATGGGATCCTGCAGAACAAAGACAAAGGCAAGGGCAAGAACTTCTAACTCTATTCCTAGACTATAATCAAGCCTCTGAATGTCATCTTCTAGATGACTGATGGGACCTTAAGGCCATCCAGGCCCCTATCTTTTTCCTCTCTATGAACAAGCTTGGGGTAAATTTAATTGTGGTTGAACAATTCTTATCACTGCTTCCCATCCTGAACATTTCTTTCCATACTGGTAAAATGGGAAATACTTCAATATTTGTGCTATCACATGACTTCCCCTACTGTTCATACTTCTAACATCAATGTAACTTTTTATATTTGTAATGTTACTCTTGGATGTATACCCTGTTATGATACTTATATGTGTAACATTAATCCATTTAAGCTCTTAGCCTCTGACAACCAAAACTCTGAATTCATCTTATCACTGTCAATTTTTAAGTCTTTAAACTAGACCAATATAGTAGGGCTTCCAATATTTACCATCCCTTGAACTCCTAATATCATTCATGTATGTTACTATAATTATATAAACAATGTGCAAAATAACCATTTCACCACTTATTCTATATCCTTTCCATTGCTCAAGGACCTCCCTGGTTTTAAATCTCCCCCATTGGAACATAAACATAAATTTTTCTCTCATGTGAAACCTCTCAAAAACTGTCAAAACATGTTTCCCTTTTCCCCAACATTTTAATTAAATCAATCACACTATGTTTTCTACCCTCCTGGGGTCTTATGACTTTGAAGAACTGCTAATAATTATTGAAACCCTCTTCAATGTTTGGTCCTGTCACAACTTGATAATTCCTTTCATTATGGTGATTTTACTCTGGGTACAATAGCTTCTGCCCAAGTCACTGTCTTGAACATAACTTCTGATCTAGAATACTATTCTAGAAGGACAAGGGCCCTAGAATTTACTGTGGCTGGGGTCAAGGGGACTATCTCAAGTCTCACCCACTGGGGAGGTTTTAAGTACCGTAAAATCATACTACAAGAACTTACTGCCTTTCTTGAAGTGTCCTTAGCAAAAACTGCCTCAAGTCTATCTGCACTAGGTCTATTGGCACTAGAAAAGTCTTTAAACTTACTAACAGAAATGGTTTTTAATAATAGATGAGCTCTAGATTACCTCCTAGGTGAAAAAGAAGTCTGATCTGTCATCAGTCAAGCCTGTTGTACCGACATGAATGTGTCTGGAGAAGTGAAAACTAATGGCCAAGAAATTTTCAAATAAGCCAAATGACTACACACACTTTTCTAAAGCGAGTAAAACTGGGCCAAAACCTTTACTGATTGATATAAAAAAATCACTTGGTTTCTCCCATTCCTTGGGCCTTTATTTCTCACCATTCTTTTAACATTTGGTCCCTGACTTTTTAATGCTCTCATTAAATTTATATCACCTAGATGACAACGATTCCAACTACAGATGTTTATGCAATCCCAACACCAGCTTGCAACAGCAATTTTCATTTACATGGGTCCTCATGATGGAATCTGGTCTTCCCCATCACCTCCCATGAACAAGTTTGTTTTGTTTGTTTATGACCCTTCATTCTCTTTATGACAGACAGCAAGAAACAGCAGCAATAACAAAAAATGCATCTTATCCTCTCAATGCACCCTTTTCAGCAGGAAGTAAGCAGACAGTTTCAACACTCCTCTTCACTATGCTGTTTTCCCTTTCTTGAGACTCTAGTAGGCAGCGGGTACATATGAGCATGGGGAAATACAAAGGGTAAAAAATTTGACCAACATATTTGTCAGGAGGAATATGAAGAGAGCAAAGATCACCTGGTAGCCATCAAGACAGCCATCCAGAGGCAGAACTCCTTATCTGAGGAGTTCAGAAGTAATTATACTTTCCTATTATCTAAAATCTGCATCCAGTACCAGACTTTTTTTCCCAAAGTTTATAAATTACTAGAATTTTTTTCTTTTTTAGATGGAATCTCACTCTCGTTGCCCAGGCGGGAGTGCAATGGCACGTTCTCAGCTCACTGCAACCTCCACCTCCCAGGTTCAAGCGATTCTCCTGCCTCAACCTCCCAAGTAGTTGGGATTACAAGTAAGTGCCACCACACCTGCCTAATTTTGTATATTTAGTAAAGATGGATTTTCACCATGTTGGCAGGACTGGTCTTGAACTCCAGACCTCAGGTGATCTGCCCACCTTGGCTTCCCAGAGTGCTGAGATTACAGGCATGAGCCACTGCACCCGGCCATAAGTTACTAGAATTTCTATACATCTCTGAAATGCAGACATTTTGAAACTCATTGTGCAACCATTGCTAATATCGAGGTGCAAAGAAGTCTACAAACAAAGCGATTTGCCATAACCCATGTAACTAATATGTTTTAAATTGCCGTTAAATTACTGCTTTAGCGTCCGTAAATACCCCTAAGAAAAATTCACTGTGGTGCGCTCAGTCCTGTCTTGCTGAAGCACCCCACTGCATGCAGCTGCAGCATTATTTCTATCTAATAAAAACTTTCCCCGCTATTGTGAATAGTGCTGCAATAAACATACATAAAAAAGGATGAGTTTGCGTCCTTTGTAGGGACATGGATGCAGCTGGAAACCATCATTCTTAGCAAACTATCACAAGAACAGAAAACCAAACACCGCATGTTCTCACTCATAGGTGGGAACTGAACAATGAGATCACTTGGACTCAGGAAGGGGAACATCACACACCGGGGCCTATCATGGGGAGGGGGGAGGGGGGAGGGATTGCATTGGGAGTTATACCTGATGTAAATGACGAGTTGATGGGTGCAGCAGACCAACATGGCACAAGTATACATATGTAACAAACCTGCATGTTATGCACATGTACCCTACAACTTAAAGTATAATAATAAATAAATTTAAAAAAAAAAAAAAAAACAAAAAAAAAACAAAAAACTTTCCTTTTCAAACAGTTTTATTTTATACTGTTGTTGGTAAATTCTTTTTACCACCTGTGAGCCAACCACTCTCCACTGCTGGGGCTCTGACACTTCACTTTGCATTCTCTATTGAATTTTTAGGTTCAATTATTGTATTATTTAGCACTTTGATTATAGTTTGGTACTTTTTCATGTTTTCTACCTTTTCTGAAATTCTCATTTTGTTCATATATTTCTCTCCCAATCTCAGTTTGCACCTTTAAGACTATTCTTTTGACTTCTCTGTCAGCTAAATCATATCTCTCCATTTAAGTAGCATCAGTTTTGGATACTGGAACATCCTTCACTGTTTTTGTTTTATTTCCCTTGGCTCTCCATATTGGTTTCTGTGCTTTGGATAAGATGACTGCCTCTCCCCATCTTTTCAGATTGGCTTATGTAAGATATAAATCTGACCGATTATTTTGGCTATATATTCTAGGTGGCTTTTAAAACATTGAGCTTTTCCAAATCTGTGTTTTTATTTTTAGTGTACCCCAGGAAATTAAGCTGTGCCATGTTTTATCAATGCCTTAAGATAGGTGAGACATTAACCACTCACTTGAGATGCAGCTAGAAATTTTGGGGTGTTAGATATGTGTTCCATTTTTTGTCGAGCTTTATGTCAGTAAGTTAATCTGTGGTAAATTCCTGCACTTACACTCAGATGTCACACGCTTTCAACATGTTGCTTTGCTCTTTGTTGTTACCAAGAGCTTGGAATATGCCTTCTCTGTCTGATCTCAGAGACAAGAGAGTTAACTGGAGCCGTGGCTATCTCTGGCATGAAGTGGCATGAGGTATTGTGGGAGGTGCCCACATGCCAATTCAGGGTGATCTAGGACTTTTGCTTGACTATTCCCTTAGCTCCCAGATGTAGGATAATTAGTAGCCTGACTGATAGACAGCAGTTGAAAAAAAATTCGGTGTTTGGTGTGCAGTGAACCCCTTTCAGATTGAAATTGCAAATGGAGAATTTTTGCCTGTTTGTTTAGCATTGAGCCTAAGGGAGAGCTGCTAGAAGTACATCTATTTAAAAACTATCTTTTTGTGCTCTATAGTCTAGAAAGACTCATAAATGAAGATCCCTTTCCACTCCCAGAGGTAGGCAATAAAGGAGGCAGTTCTTCAGGTGAGAGTTATAAAACTTCGGGTCATAATGCATGCTACATTCTTTCTAAGGAGAATCTGCAGACTTGTTTTTAATCACCAATGAGAGTTGGAGGAGAAGGAATGAAAAGTGCCCACATGCCTTTTAAAAGACTCCCAGAGGTCTATTGTTTACCTCCCCTGTCTGCTACCAGATAAAGGCTAGTTAGAAACCTGACTATTCCCTAACACATGGAAAGGGTGCAGACAAAACCCTTCTAGGAAAAAACAAAACAAAACTGGGAGGTGAAATTATTTGCCTATTTTTTTCTGTGCTTTACCCTAAGGAATAGCCTCTGGCATTGTTAGTGTGTCCATTTAAAATCACATTATTCTCTAGGTCTATGGAGACTTGTAAATGCCAAGACTCTTTTGCCCCCAGAGCTAAGTGATTAAGGATCCAAACGGTCTGAAAGAAACTGTAAAAGTTGTGGCACTGTAAATATGTGCACTGAACTCTTTATTTCTAAGGAAAAAAGGAAACTGGGAATTGGAGATTTTTTTTTACAATAACGAGGCATTTTATCCAGGCTGGGGTTTGTGGCAAGAATGTGTCTCAGATTTTCTTATCTGTTTCAATATGGCTATTTTTTAATTTGCCTGGTGTGTAAGAGTGGAATTAGTTTCTGGTTTTCTCTCAGAGGTAATTAATCCACATGTAAATGTTTATTTGGTGCATCCATGGGGGCAGAAAATATCGGAAACCTCTTATTTTACCATCTTGATGACATCTCTCTCAACGTCAATTATTATTCAACTCTCTCGAAAAAAAAATTCTTCCAAGTACATGTAACAAGGTCAATATCACCTAATACTAAAGACACACACACACACACACACACAACATATTATAGGTCAATATTCCTGATAAAAATAGCTGAAAATGTTCTCAACAGAATATTAAACTATCAGATTCAATGGTACATCAAAAGAATTGCATACCATGATAAAGTAAGATTTATGCCTGGGATGGGAGTATGGCTCAACATAGGCAAGTCAATCATGTGAGACACCACAATAACAGAACAAAGAATAAAGTTCATATGCTTATCTCATTAGATGTTAAAAAAATACATTTGACAAAATTCAACACTTACTCAGCATAAAAACTCTTAGGAAATCAAGCATATAAAGAATTTACATCAACAAATAAAGACCACATATAAAACATTCACAGAAATATTAATATTCAATAATTATAAAAGCTTTTTCTATAACATCTGAATAAAGGCAAGAATGCCCACTCTCACCACTTCTATTCACTGTAGCACCAGAAGACCTAGCCAGAGCAATTATATTACATACAAATGCAGAAACAAACTATAAACTGTCTATAAGAAATGTGCTATAAATAAGAAGACATAGATATGTAAATATTCAACAAATGGCAAAGGCTACAAACAAAATGAAAGAAATCTGAAATATATACATTAATCACAGGTACACAGGCCTCAGAACAAGAAAGAATATGTGTGTAAAGTGAAACATTCAATAATAAGAGGGCCAATCTCTAAAATAACTGAATTATAAATGTGTATGGCTCTTAAAACAAATAAGCTTTGATACCAGAAGAGAAAAAAATACATCCAAAAATGCAAGAAATAAAATCTACAATTACAGGACCTGCATTACCTAATGTGCATACACCTTACCTCACTGCTATGGCTACTGGCATGTGCAAGGGAGAATGGATCCCACTGTCAGTGCCCTGATGAAGAGGTTTGACTGGAATCACCCATCAGAGTGTTGTGGCCAGTGGACTGGGGACATTTCAGCCTCTCTAGCACAACAGGTTTATAATCTCAAGAGGAGAATAAAAAAGTCAGGGGCCTGATAACAGCCCCCCAGTGTTAAAACATGTAGCCCACGAGTACTGCTGAGCTTTGGCACCTTAAAATCGTCAAGAAAAAAAGTCAGTTGACTGAACCCACATTATACCACAATCAAACCTCTAAGACCATCAAAGAAAATAGAAACAAACAAACAAAAAAGATCCAAAGGACAACAACTTCAAAATTGAAGAAACAAATGCCAACACAGATAAGAAAGAACCAGCACAAACACTCTGGCAACTCAAAAAGCCAGAGTATCCTCTTATATCCAAATTACCACCCTAGTTCCCCAGAAATGGTTCTAAACCAGGATGAAATGGCAGGCATAGAATTTAGTTTATGGATTAGAATGAAGATAATTGAGATTCAGGAGAAAGTTATAACCTAATTGAAGAAACCAGAAAAATACAATAAAATAATACAAGAGTTGAAAGATGAAATGACTCTTTTAAGAAAGAACCAAACTGAGCTAGTAGAGCTGAAAAACTTACTTTAAGAATTCCATATTACAATAGCAATTATTAACAGCAGAATAGACCAAGCTGAAGAAAGATTCTCAGAGCTTAAAGGCTAGTTCTCCAAATTAACTCAGTCAGAAAAACATGAAGAAAAAATGATAGAATAAACAAAATATCTGAGAAATATGGGATTATGGAAAGAGGCAAAATCTATGATTCATTGGCATCCCTTAAAGAGAGAAAGAGAAATAAAGCAACATAAAAACAACGTATTTGAGGATATCGCCCATGAAAATTTCTCCAACCCCACTAGAGAGGTCAATATTTAAATTCAGGAAGTAAAGTGAACCCCTGATAGGTACTGCACAAGATGGCCATCCCCAGGACACATAGTCATCAGATTCTCCAAGTCTGAAATGAAAGAGAAAAGGTTAAAGGCAGATAGAGAGAAGAAGTTGGTCATTTTCAAAGGGAATCCCATCATGCTAACAGTAGATTTTTCATTAGAAACCCTATAAGCAAAAATAAATTGGGGACCTATATTCAGCATTCATAAAGAAAATAAATTTCAGCCAAAATTTTTATATCCAGCCAGGCTATGCTTCATGTGTGAAAGGGAAAAAAGATCATTTTCAGTGAAGAAAGTGGCAAAGTAATTTTTAACCACTAGATTTGTCTTGCAAGAGACCCTAAAGAGAGTCCTAAACATGGAACGGTAAGACTATTACATTCCACCACAAAATCACACTTAAGTCCATAGACAATTGACATTCTAAAGCAACTAGACACTCACATCTATGAAATAACCAGCTCATAATGTGATGACAAGAGTAAATCCATACAAATCAATATAAACCTTGAATGTAAATAGGTTAAATTTTCCAATTAAAAGGTACTTGGATGAAGAAACAAGATGTAATTGAATGCTGTCTTCAAAAGATGCATTTCACACGTAATGGCATTCATAGACTCAAAATAGAGATAGACATAAATATTCCAAATATATGTGCACCTAACACAGGAGCACCTAGATTTATAAAACAAGTTGTAGAGCCATACAAGGAACTTAGATAACCATACAATGATAGTGGGAGAATTTACACCCCACTGACAATATTAGATGGATCATCTAGACAGAAAACTAACAGATATTCAGAACCTTAACCAAGTGGGTCTAACAGATGTCTACAGAATCCTTCACACAGAAACAATGAAACATACATTATTATCTTATATGTATGGCACATACTCCAAAATTAACCACATAATCAGTCATTAGCAATTCTCAGCAAATTTTTAAAAAGTAATAATAATAACAACCACACTCTTGGACTACAGTCCAATAAAAATAGTGATCAATACTAAGAAGTTGGCTAAAAAACATACAATTAAATGAAAGTTAAGCACCTGCTCCTTAATGACCTTTGAACAAACAATAATTAAGACAGAAATAAAAAAATTAAAATTAGTAGAACAAATGTACAACATACCAAAATTTCTGGAACACAGATAATTCAGTGTTAAAAGTTTACAGTGTTAAATGCCCACATCAAATAGTAAGTTAGAAAGATCTCAAATGAGCAATCTACCATCACACTTAGAGGAACTAGAAGAATAAAATAAAACAAATTCAAAGCTAGCAAAAGACGAGAAATAACCAAAATCAGAGCTGAGCTACCTGAAATAGAGATGCGAAGAAAAAATTTATAAAAGATCAATGAATCCTGGACTTGGTTCTTTGAAAGTATAAATAAGATTAATAGAGTGTTAACTAGACCACTAAAGAAAAAAAGTGAGAGGATCCAAATAAACACAATCAGAAACAACAAAGGGGACATTTGCTGTGACCCAACAAAAATACAAAAAAAGAAAACCCTCAGAGAATAATGCAAACACCTCAATGTGCAGAGAGTAGAAAAGCTACAAGAAGTGGATACTTTCCCGGAAACACAAAACTTCTCGAGATTGAAACGAATGAATTGAATCCCTGAATAGGCAAATAATAAGTTCTGAAATTGAATCACTAATAAAAAGCCTACCAACAAGAAAAAGCCAAGGACCAGAAGTTATCACAGGCGAATTCTACCAGATACATAAAGAAGAGTTGATACCACTCTTAGTAAAACTACTCCAAAGATTGAGGAGGAGAGACTCTTCTACAACTGGTTTTACAAGGTCAATATAATTGTGATACCACAAATTTGTAAAGCCAAAACAAAACAAACAACACATTAGGCCAATATCCTTGATAAACAGAGATGCAAAAATCTTCAGGAATATACTAAGAAATTGAATCCAGCAGTACATCAAAAAGCTAATTTACCTTGACCAGGTAGGCTTTATTCTTGGAAAGCAAGGTTGCTTCAACACAGGAAAATCAATAAGTGTGATTTATTACATAAATAGAACTTAAAAGCAAAAAATAGATGGTAATATCAATAGATGAAGAAAAAACCATTATGATAATTCAACATCCTTCATGTTAAAAACCCTCAAAATCTAAGTATCAAAGAAACATACCTCAAAATAATAAGGTAAGTCTATGACAAGCTCACAGCTAACATCATGCTGAATGGGCATAAGCTGGAAGCATTCCTCTTGAGAACTGAAACAAGACAAGGATGCCTACTCTCACCACTCTTACTCAACAAAGTACTGGAAGTTCCAGTTGGGACAATCAGGCAAGAGAAAGAAATAAAAGGTACCCAAATAGAAAAAGAGAAAGTAAAATTATCTCAATAGGCAGGTGATATGATTCCATACTTAGAAAATCTTATAGTCTCTGACCAAAAGCTCCTAGATCTGTTAAACAACTTTAGCAAAGTTTTAGGATACAAAATTAATGTATAAAAATCAGTAGTATTTTATACACCAATAATGTCCAAGCTGGGAGCCAAATCATGAATGGTATGCCATTCACAATAGCGACAAAAAGCGTAAAATACCTAGAAACGCACTAACAAGGGAGGTGTAAAATCTCTACAATCAGAATTACAAAACACTTCTTAAGGAAATCAGAGATGATACAAACAAATAAATAAACTTATCATGTTCATGGACAGAAAGAATTAATATTGTTAAAATGGACATACTACTGAAAGTAATTTACAGATTTAATGCTCTTCCTATTAAACTAGCGATGATATTCTTTGCAGAATTAGAAAAAAAAAAAAAAAAAACTATTCAAAACTTCGTATGAAACCAAAAAAAGCCTGAATAGCCAAGGTAATTCTAAGTAAGCATAAAGACCAAAGTTGGAGGCATAACATCATCAAAATTCCAACTTGTAGTACAAGGCAGCAGTATCCAATATAGCATGGTACTGGTACAAAAACAGACACATAGGGCAATAGAGCAGAATAGAGAACTCAGAAATAAAGCTGCACACCTACACCCATCTAATCTTTGATAATGTTGACACAAGCAATCAACGGGGAAAAACTCCCTGTTCAATGCCTGGTGCAGAGATAACTGGATAGCAATATGCAGAAGATTTACGCTGGATTCCTTTCTTACAACATATACAAAAATCAACTCAAGATAGATTAAAAACTTTAATACAAGACCTAAAACTATTAAAATCCTGGAAGGTAACCCAGGAAATACTATTCTGAAAACATAACCCGGCAAAGAATGTACAAAGACAGTGCCAAAAACAACAGCAACAAAACCAAAGATTGACAAGTGAGACCTAATTATACTAAACAGCTTCTGCACAGCAAAAGAAACTATCGATAGAGTAAACAACCTAAAGAATGGAAAAAAATATTTGCAAACTATGCATTCAACAATGTTCTAATATTCATAATTTATAAGAAACTTAAACAAATTAACAAGGAAAACCATACAACTCCATTAAATAGTGGACAAAGGACATGAACAGACACACATGCAGCCAACAAGCACATGAAAAAAAATACTCAATATTGTTAACCATCAAGGAAATGCAAATAAAAACACAATGAGATACCATCTCACACAAGTCAGAATGACTATTACTGAAAAGTCAAACAGTAACAGATGTTAGTGAGGTTGCAGAGAAAAGGGAACACTAATACACTGCTCATGGGAATGTAAATTAGTTCAGCTATTGTGGAAGGCAATTTGGTGATTTCTCAAAGAACTTAAAACAAGACTGCCATTTGACCCAGCAATCCCATTATTGGGTACATAACCAAACAATATAAATCACTCTGTTATACAGGCACATGCATTCTTGTATTCCTCTTAGTGCTGTTTACAATAGCAAAGACATGGACTCAAACTAAATGCCCATCAATAGTAAGCAGGATAAAGAAAATGTAGTACATATACACTATGAACTACTATGCAACCATAAAAAATGAACTTATGTATTTTGCAGCAACATAAATGGAATGAGCTTATGTATTTTGCAGCAACATGAATGGAGCTGGAAACCATTATTCTAAGTGAACTAAAGCAGAAACAGAAAATAAAATATCACATGTTCTCACTTATCATTTAGCCAGTATTTAGCTTCCACTTGGATGCAATTAACAGAACAACAGACACCATGTCCTACTTGAAGTTGGAGGGTGGGAGGACGATGAAGATCTAAAAAATCTACCTATCAGGTATTATGCTCATTACCCAGATTATGAAATAATGTGTACAACAAACCCTCCTGTCATGCGATTTACTATATATAAAACATGCACATATACCTATAAACTTAATATAAACATTTTAAAAAACTCTACGCCTATAGTTGAAGAGTTTAAAACTTCTCTCTCAGTAATTGATAAAACAAGTAGGTAGAACATAAGTAAGTATATAAATAAAATAAAAATACTATTAACAAATTTGATCTAATTTATATAATATTCCCTTCAATAGCAGAATGCATATTTTCCTCAAGTGTATATGGAATATTCACCAAAATAGACCATGTCATGATTGACAAGAAAAACCTAAACTTTTTAGATTAAAATTGTCTGATGTTCATTTTCAGACCTTAATAAAATTTAAAAATTAGTAACTGAATAAATTTGAAAACATGAAAATATTTGATAAGTAAACAATGCATTTGTAAATTATCTATGGGTCTAAAAGGAAGTCTAAAAAAATTTTAGAAAATATATTTTGACTAAATGAAAATAAAAACACTGTACATCAAAAATCAATGGAGGAAATATATACCATTAAGTATATATATTAGAAAAAATAAAGATATAATTTCAAGAACCTTGTCTAAATTTAAACGGAAATCAAAAACAAATTGTGTCAAATGCAAACAGAAACATAAAAATACAAATTAACACAGAAGTAAATGAAATTGAAATCATAAAACCAACAGAGAGAATTAATAAAACCAAAAGCTGATTTTCTGAAGAGATAAAATTAATAAACTTCTTTTCAGGCTAACCAAAAAGCAAAGAAAAAATGCACTTTACCAAAAACAGGAATTCAAGAGGGAACATTGCTGCTGATCTTACTGATATTAAATGAATAACAAGAGAATAAGGTTAATAACCTTATACTCATAAATTTGAAAACAGCAAAATATTATTGGTAAATTTCATGAAAAATTTAAACAATAAATTTATATAATATACCTATAAGTTTACATAATGTCATCTACAAAATAGAATAAGAAACAACACATGCTGATTTATTTTTTCAGTTTATATGTTTCTCATATCAAAGCCAGATAACTACACAAGAACAACAACAACAAAAAAACTATAGACCAACATCTCTTATGAAGAATTCCTAACAAATATTAAGTATTAGATTCAAAAATCCCTAACAAAATATTAGCAAAGAAAATCTGGCAATATACAAAATGCATAATACATCATAACCATGTGAGATTTAGCCTTAGAATCAAGCTTCATTCAATATTTAAAACACAATTGACATAATCTATCATATTAACTAAGAAATAACATATAATCAAATCAATAGATGTTGAATATATTGAACAAAATTCAGTACCTACTCATAACAACAATTCTAAGCAAAGAAATACAAGAGAGCTTTCTTAACCCAATAAAGGCTGTATTCAAAATATTATGGCTCACATTATACTTGATGACAGATGGGATGTATTCTTTTAAAATCTGCACCACGACAAAATGTCCTTGCTTCCCATTCCTATTTAACATTTTACTGGAAATCCTAAGTTGTGCAATAGAGAAAAAAATCTAATGTGTAGACTGCAATGTATAAAATAGTTTTCTTTATTAGCAGACTAAATGATTCTCTTGGTAGAATATGTTGAAGAATTTACAAACCACACAAATATACTTCCGGAGCTGGTAAGGAAGTTGAACAACTTTACGTAAGATGAAGTTAACATATACAAAATCAATCTTATTTATCCATGTCACCAATAAACAACTGGAATATGGTATTTAAGAGATAACATTTTTAGCAGCACCAATTAATAAATTCTTACAATTTTATACTGCTTCAATATTCATTTGAATATAAATTTAACTTTCTCCTATCACAAGGAGGGATTAGTCACCCGGCACACAGTATCCAGTTTTCTACCTCCTTCTCCACCCCCAGTTCTTTAATGCTGCTAATCCAGATATCTGCCTTATACAATTGCCTCCTGCTGATGCTCTCTCACTGGGAAGGCTGTATACAACCTACCTGATAAACCCCACTGATCCTTGACAACTTCCCATATATTGCACAGATATATCACCATAAGTATCTCTCACTCACATAGTAACCCTGTGGAATTCCTGCGTGCTTGCTTTAAACCCACCAATTAGAATTCCTGGCAAGAAACCTCCTTGGATAATGTCTCAGATACCAAAAAAGACCTCAGCCCACAAGTTCATCTCATTCTGACTTCTAACTCCTAGTTGGGCATGTTGCCCCTGTTACTTTCCCACCAGGTCTTGTCAGCACCCTTCTTCTCTCATGACCTGTAAACAATAAACTACTTTTGTAATTTTATGTATATTTTGTTCCATTGGCTCCTCTGTGTCTCAATCAATTGATTCAACTAGACCTAACCTTTCTCCCAGTCAAGGCTCTCCTAGGTAGTTACTTTATTGGCAGGAATAAACTGGACACATGTAAGACAAGATCCAAAAGGGCATCTGTCAGGAAAAATAAGTTTCCTGAGCTGGATATCTAGTCACAGATCAGACAATTGGGCATTACACTGTCTACCAGAATAAAAAAATTCAATGAAAGACATATTATAATACACACATAACCACAACCCTTTGAGCCTCATCAGGAAATGACTAGAGTTTGTGGCTACTCTCCAGAGAGAGACCTCAAAACCAAATGGAAACATACAGACACTGTGTGTGTGTGTGTGTGTGTGTGTACATATAAAGCCTGAAATATATATAAATTAAGAAAAATATAAAGCTACAATAGCAAAAAAAGCAACATTGATAAAAGATTAGACACATAAGTCAATGAATCAGAATAGAGAGCTCAGAAATAGGCCCACAACAATATAGTCAGTTGAATTTTTTTACAAAGATGCAAAAGCAATTCAATGGAGAAAGAATAGTCTTATAACCTTTGATGCTAAACAATTGGACTTTGATATACAAAATTATAAACCTTGACACGTACCTCACCCTTTATACAAAACATTACCAAAATGGATCATAGATCAAATTTAAAATTTTAAACTATAAACCTTTTAAAAGAAAAATACAAAAAAAAAAAAATCGCCATGATTTAAAGCTCTGTGATGTTTATCCATACAACAGCAAAACATAATTCATTAAAGAAATCTAATAAATTGGACTCCATCAAAATTAACATCTTTTGCTCCATGAACAAAATACCATAAAAGGAATAAAAGGACAAACCACAGACTACAATAAAATATTAGTAAATTATATTTCAAATTTATTTAAAGAGGAGTTAAAAAGAATGTATAAATAACATTTAAATGCTTCAATAATTATAAAAAGACAATGCAATAACAACTGAACAAAGTATTTGGACAAATCCCTCACCAAAGAATATATATGAGATAAATGGATGGCAAATAAGTATATGGAAAGATGTTCAACATTATTTATTATTAGGAAAATGGATATTAAAACATAGTGAGAAGCCACTCCTTACTTATTAAAGTAATTAAAATGTATAAAACTGGTCAAATCAATTGCTGGCAAGGATGTAGGGCAACAGGACCTCTCATTCCCTTTTGGTCAAAATGCAAAATAAAAACAGTACATACACTTTGGAAGATAGTTTGACTATTTTTTATAATTTAAACCTCGATTTACCATAGGTATTCATTGGCTTGGATCGCTGTAAAAAATACCAAAAACTGGGTGCTTAAATAATAGATATTTCTATCTCACAGTTCTGGAGACTGAGACATTCAAGATTTAGGTGCTGGAACATTTGGTTAATGGTGAGGACTCTCTTCCTGGCTTCCAGATGGCCACTTTCCATATTCTTGCTGTGTCCTCACATAACAGAGAAAGAGAGTCGCCGAGGAAAAGTGATCTTATCTCTCTCTTTTCATAAGGGCACTCATAAAAACTGCAACTTAGGGTACATGTGCATAACGTGCAGGTTTGTTACATATGTATACTTGTGCCATGTTGCTGTGCTGCACCCATCAACTCGTCAGCACCCATCAACTCACATAATATCAGGTGTAACTCCCAATGCAATCCCTCCCCCTCCCCCTTCCCATGATAGGCCCCGTGACGTTCCCCTTCCGAAACCAAGGATCTCAATTGTTCAGTTCCCACCTATGAGTGAGAACATGCGGTGTTTGGTTTTCTGTTCTTGTGATAGTCGCTAAGAATGATGGTTTCCAGCTGCATCCATGTCCCCGGCCAGCGACACAAACTCATCCTTTTATGGCTGCATAGTATTCATGGTGTGTATATGTGCCACATTTTCTTAATCCAGTCTGTCACCGATGGACATTTGGGTTGATTCCAAGTCTTTGCTATTGTGAATAGTGCTGCAATAAACATACGTGTGCATGTGTCTTTATAGCAGCATGATTTATAATCCTTTGGGTATATACCCAGTAATGGGATGGCTGGGTCATGTGGTACATCTAGAACTTAAAGTATAATAATAATAAAAAATAATAAAAAATTTAAAAAAAAAGTCACCCTGCCCAAACCTTAAATATGCTGTCATATCTTCAAAAAGATTAGAATATCTTACCTGAAAATCTCATGCTACACTAAACTCAATTTCCTACTAATGAACTGTTTGAAAAATACATTTTCGTTTTTACTATGAAAAAAAAAAAAAAAAAAAACAACCCTGCAACTTAATGAGCTCATCTAAATCTCTTTGTCTTCCAAAAGTCCCACATCCAAATACCATCTCATTGGGGAGTGGGGCTTTAATATATAGATTTTGGAGGAACACAAACATGGAGTCATTAACACTACACAACCTAATAACCACATTTCTAGAAATTTAACACCAGAAAAAGGAAAACGTGGTTCACACCAAAAACCTAAACAAAAGTTTATAGCAGTTTCATTCATAATAACTAAAATACGTGATATAGTTTGGCTGTGTACCCACCCAAATCTCATCTTGAATTGTAGTTCCCATAATCTCCACATATGATGGAAGGGACCCAGTGGGAGGTAATTGAATAAGGGGAGTGGTTATCCCCATGCTTTTCTCATGATAGTGAGTTCACAAGAGATCTGATGGTTTTATTAAGGGTTTTGCATCCTTTGCTCAGCACTTCTCCTTCCTGCTGCCTTGTGAAGAAAGTGCTTGCTTCCCCTTCACCTTTTGTCATGATGGTAAGTTTCCTGAGTCCTCCCCAGCCATGCTGAACTGTGAGTGAATTAAACCTTTTTCCTTCATAAACTACCCAGTCTTGTGTATGTCTTTATAGAAGCGTGAGAATAGACTAATACAATATGATAACCAAGGTAGCCTTCAAGAGGTGAGTTGATAAGCACACTTATCACATACAATAAAACACTATTCAGCAACAAAAAGGAATAGGTATTGATTAATAACAACAAAAAAAGATGACTCTTAAATGCATTTTCCTAAGTAAAATAATTCTCATCCCAAAGGCCATGAATGGTATTGTTTCATTCTTATGACACCCTAGAAATGGTAAAACTATAGGCATACCTTGGAGGTATTGTGGATTTGATTTCAGACCATGGCAATAAAGCAAATATTGGAGCTCAGCAAGTCACTTAATTTTGTTTTATTTCCTAGTGCATATGAAAATTATGATTATACTATACTATAGCCTATTAAGTGTGCAAATAGTATTTTGTCTAAAATGTACATACTTTAATTAAAATGTTTTATTGTTAAAATGCTAACAAAGTGAACACATGCAGTTAGAAAAATGATGCTGATAGACTTTTCAAAACAGACTTGCCACAAACTTTCTAATTGTTTAAAAAGAAAGAAAGAAAGAAAAAAAGCAGCATCTGCAAAGCACAATAAAGCAAACTACAATAAAACTAGGCATGCCTGTACAGGGACAACAGCAAAAACAATAACAGATCAGTGATTCCCTTGTTTGGATTGAGCAGCGAATAATTAGACTAAAAATGGTATAAGTGAGCAGAGGGAATTTTAGTGTGATGCCAAGTATTCTAATATATGGTACTAGGATGGAGAATACGTGATTTTATATATTAATTTTTGTCAAAACATGTAGCACTGTAGATCTTAAGTAATAATAAACTTTAATATGTGCAAATTACATAAAATTCCAACAAAATGTTGGAGAATCCCAGAACGGAATTCAGAATGTTGCAAATAAATCTGTCTTGCATATATATGATACAAGTTTACACCAAATAATCAAATTTTAGAAACACTCTGAAAGAAGTTGGGAAAATAAGAGTTGACATAACTTTGGAAAATGGTGTTTTGACTTGAAACTGCAAAAATAAAAACAAAAGGAACTATACAATAACATTGTACTTTACTTTGTAAATTTGTTTTTTATAGAGATACAGCTTAACAATTCTAAAATTGATTTACATATATACCGAGGTAGGACCAACAGGTAAATGAATTATGTATGAAGAAGCAAGTTTTCTCACTGAAACAGAGAATTTACAAGTAAAAAGAAAGCAGAAGACTAGAATAAACTCTGCAATACCGGTTTAGAGTCAGAGACATCAGTATGAGTTTCTACTTAGTTTAATAAATATACAAACACTAGATAACAAAACAATTATAAATTAATATATATATGTGAGTGTGTTTGTATGTAAGTAATATACATCTATATAAAGTCTAACACTGCTTGCTGAGGAGATTAACAAGTAATTACTCCCCAGAAACAGCAAACATCCTCTACTGCCCAGATCTCAATCTCTAAATGCCATTCTCTGATAAAAAGAACCACAGCTTCCTGTAAAAAATGGTTGATTCTAGGACTTAGTAAGGAAAATCAAAAGATACAACTAGGTTCTAGATTGTACTGCTAAAAACACAGAAGTAGTGAAAAAAAAAACTCGAAAGAATGTGGGCATTTTAAAAGCACACAGGAGCAAACTAAAAGAAATTTCAATGGCTAAAGCTAGAAAAAAGTTGATCCATAAAATACATAACACTGTATTGAATGACTACCTAAATTATAGAATAAACATATATGAATCCATATTTTTATAACAAAATGAGTAGGTAAACAAATAAGAGAGAAGAGACAAATTTTTCTTAAAAAAGAATTCCAAATTATATATACAGATATATTTCTGTAAAGGATATAGTTTACCTCTCTCACTTTGTTGTCTCAATTTAGTAATCTTCCAGTAACTTTATAGTGGAGATACATGGCAAACACCATTGTGTTAGTCCGTTCTAACACTGCTACAAGAACTACCTGAGACTGGGTAATTTATGAAGAAAAGATGTTTAATTGACTCACAGTTTGTCGGGCTGCACAGGAAGCATGACTGGGAGTCCTCAGTAAACTTTACAATTATAGTGGAAGGTGAAGGGGAAGCAAGCACATCTTACCATGGTGGAACAGAAGAGAGAGAGAGCAAAGGGGGAAGTAAGTGCTACACACTTTTAAACAAACAGATATCATAAGAACTCACTCACTGTCACTAGAACAGCAGAAGGGAAATCTGCCCCCATGATTCAATCACCTCCCACCAGGTGCATCCACCAACATTGGGAATTACAACTGGACATGAGCTTTGGATGGGGATGCAGAGTTAAACCATATCAACCATCTTAACCAGGTGGCCAATATTAACAATATGAGTAAAGTCACAAATATCATGCACCACTGATGTGATAAAAAGAGTACTTTGTCTATGTAATATCCATTCAAAAATAATTGTTTTAGCATGATAAAAATATTAAAAAATTCAATTCGAGTGATGTTACACCAAACACATAGCCAGTACTTCTCAATATATTAAAGGCTGTAATAAACAATAAAAAGAATACTGTGAAACGGTCACACACTAGAAGAAACTACAAATACATGAAAACTAAATTCAATGTGATATCCTGGATTGAATCCTGGAAAAGAATAATTGTATCAACGAAGAAATTGTACATTTAGATAAAGTCTGGACTTCAGTTAATAATAAAGTATAGGCCAGGCACGGTGGCTCACGCCTGTAATCCCAGCACTTTGGGAGGCCGAGGCGGGGGGATCACAAGGTCAGGAGATCAAGACCATCCTGGCGAACATGGTGAAACCCCGTTTCTACTAAAAATACAAAAAATTAGCCGGGCGTGGTGGCGGGCGCCTGTAGTCCCAGTTACTCGGGAGGCTGAGGCAGGAAAATGGTGTGAACCCGGGAGGCAGAGGTTGTAGTGAGCCGAGATCGTGCCACTGCACTCCAGCCTGGGCGACAGAGCCAGACTTTGTCTCAAAAAAAAAAAAAAAAAATAATAATAATAATAATAAAGTATAAACATTGAAATTTAAGTTTTGATAAATATACAACAGTAATGTGAAATGATAATTAAAAAACACATTGAGTGAGAGTATAAGAAAATTTTTCTATCTATATTTGAATTACTTGTAAAGCTATAGCTATTCCAAAATGAAAAGGTATTTTATAAACATTATTAAAAAGTGGTCAATATATAAAGTTTCTAAAATAAATCTGAAAATGTACTTTAGAATATTTCAAAGAAAAATAATAAAACTTTATTTAAAGACATTGTTACATGCTAATGAGTTTTATATGATTTTATTTGTTTTATAGGAAGATTCAGCATCTAAAATGTCTGTTACCTCCTTTTTAATATATAGGGATTTTTAATACATAAGATGTAAATCATACAGTCAACAACGTTTTTTATGAAACTTGTGGATTATAAAATCTATATTGAAGAATAAAGGCCTGAAAGCATTCAAGACAGTCCTTGAGGACAAAGTACAAAGTGGAGTCAAGTTTTAAAATCATGTAGCAAGTATTAAAATTAGGTCAATGTAAGTTTTCGACAATAATGATTAGAGCTGACCTATGTAATTATTGGTAATTGAATAATTAGATATGAATATTTAAAAAAGTATTTGAGCCTCCTTCATCACATATACAAACAACAAAATATATATAACATAATATATATGACATGAGGTATATTCATAATATATATTAGCATATGTAAGAAATTATTTACATATTAAAATATAAATGTAATAATATATAAAAGTTTTAGATGGCAATTTAAGAGATAATTTTATAAAGGTGGGATTGTCATTTTGAGCAAGAAACACAAATGTTAGAAGATATAAACTCTTTAATATTAAACATCTCTCTTCATCACAAAAACAATATAGTTAAGAGTAAGTCAAAAATTTATGAAAGATAGTTATATCACAACAAACACAAAAATATTACTATCCACTACAAATTGGTCAGTAAACTATAAACAATTCAACAGAAACATGGGTAAAGTGACAGGCATATAAAATTTAAAAAAGAAATGACACACGATGATTAAAACAATATAATTAGTAATCAAAACATAATTGATATATTCGTTTATATTTAACAGGTACAAATGCAGTTTTGTTAAAAGGATATATTGTTTCATGGTGAGGTCTAAGCTTTTATTGTAACTATTACCCAAATAATGTATCTTGTACTCATTAAAGAATTTCTCATCCCTCATCCTCTCTCAGCCTCTCACTCTTCTGAGTCTTCAGTGTTTATTATTTCACACTCTATGTCTATGTGTATATATTATTTAGATTCCACTTGTGAGAACATAAATATCTGACTATCTGTTTCCGAGTTGTTTCATTTAAGTTTATGGCCTTCAGTTTCATCCATGTTGCTGCAAAGTACATTACCTGTATCTTTTATATTGCAAAATAATATTTCATTGTGTTTATACAGCACATTTTCTTTGTCCATTCATCTGCTGATGGACACTTAGTTTTATTCTTTTGGGTAGATACACAGTAGTGGAATTAGTGGATTGAATGACAGTTGTATTTTTAGTTCTTTGAGAAATCTCCACACTGTCTTTTGTAGATGTGCTAATTTACATTCCCCAAAATAGTGTACTAGTGTTGCTTTAGGACAATGTACAGATTAATTTTGCTTAGGTCTTCATCCAGTATTTTATCAGTTTAAAATCTTATGTTTAAGTTTTAACCCATGTTGAGTTGATTTTTGTATATGGTGAGAGAAAGGGGTTCGGTTTCACTTTTTTGCATATCACAATCTAATTTTTCTAATTTTATTTATTTAAAATGGTGTACTTTCCCCAATATATAATTCTCTCAAATTTGTGAAAAGTTAGTTAGCTGTAGATATGTGGCTTTATTTTTGGGTTCCTGATATAGTTTGGATATTTGTCCCTGCCCAAATATCATACGTAATTATCATCTCCAAGGCTGGAGATAGGTCCTATTGGGAGATGCCTGGGTCATGGGAGGTGAATACCTCATGGCTTGGTGCTGTCTTTTTGATAATTAGCGGGTTCTTGTCTTTTAAAAGTGTGCAGCACCTCCTTCTTCTCTCTGTCTTGTTCTCACTCCCACCATACGCAATGACTACTCCCCCTTCAACTTCTGCCATTATGGTAAGCTTCTTGCGACCTCCCCAGAAGCCAAGAATATGTCTGCACCATACTTCTTGTAAAGCCTGCAGCACCATGAGTCAATTAAACCTCTTTTCTTTATAAATTACCCAATCTTAGGTATTTTATTATAGCAACACAAGAATGACCTAATACAGTTCCCTATTCTCGTCCATAATCCAAATGTCTATTTTCATGCCCGTACCATGCTGTTTTGGTCACAATAGAATTGCTATAGTAAATATATAGTTTGAGGTCAGATATATAATTTGAAGCTACATAATTTGAGGTCAGGTAATTTGAGTTCAAGTAATGTGATGCCTCCAGCTTTGTTCCTTTTGCTTAGCATTGCTTTGGTATTTGGTCTCTTTTTTGGCGCCATATACATTTTGTAATTTTGCTTTCCAATTCTGCAAAAGATGATGTTAGCATTTTGATGGGGTTGGATTGACATAGCTATGTCAATCTGTAGACAGCTTTGAACAGTATGATCATTGTAATGATATTAATTTATTTTATATATGATGATAAAATATTTTTCCATTTGTTTGTGTCATTTACAATTTCTTTCGTAAGTGAAATTTTATTTTATCTCCTTGGTTAACTGTTTTGCTGGCTATCTTTTCTTGTAACTATTGTAAATGGAATTGCCTTTTTAATTTGGTTTGCAGCTTGATCATTATTGGTATATAGTAACATTACTGATTTTTGCACATTGATTTTTATATCAGGAAATTTTACTGAATTCATTAGTAAAATCCACAAGTTTTTTGAGGAATCTAATATTTTCTCCATATGAGATTATATTGTAAATGAACAAAGATAATCTGATATCCCCTTTTCCAATTTACATGCTTTTTATTTCTTTTTTTTTTTTTTTTTTTTTTCTGATTGTTCTAGCTAAAGCTTCCAGTAAAATATTGAGTAACAGTTGTGGTAGTGGGCATCCTTGTCTTGTTTTAATTCTTAGTGGTACTGCCTTCAAATTTTTTTATTCATTATGATGCTGGCTGTGGGTTTGCCATATTTGGTATTTATTATTTTGAGGTATGTTCCTTCTATGTCTAGTTTATTAAGGGTTTTTATTATGGAGAGATGCTAAATTTTATCAAATGTTTTTTCTGCATCTCTAGAGGTGATCATATGGTTTTGTTTTTTATTTCTGTTTATGTGATGAATCATATTTATTGATTTGCATATGTTGAGACAACCTTGTATTCCTGGAATAAAACCCACTTGATCATGATACATTTTTGATATAATTTTGGATTCAGTTTGCTAGTATTTTCTTGAATATTTCTGCATCTATGTTTATCAGGGATACTGGTGTTTAGTTTTATACATTTTTTTTTTCCCTGCCTGTCTTTAGTATTAGAATGATACTGACTTCATAGAAGAAATTAGGTAGGATTATCTTCCCAGATTTTTGGAACAGATTGAAGAGCATAAGTACCAGTTTTTTAATACATTTGGTAGAATTCACCTGTGAATCCATCTGGTTCTGGGCTTTTTATTTATTGATAATTTTTTTATTGCTGATTAAATTTCATTGCTTATTATTGGTGGTTCAGAATATCTATTACTCCCTCATTTAATTTGATAGGAGATATGTTTGCAAGAAATTGTTCATTTTCTCATTTTTTTTTTTTGTGAGCATGGAGTTGTTTATAGTAGTCTCTGATAATATTTGGTATTTCCATGATATTGCTTGTAATGTTTATTTTTAATATTTCTATTTATGTTTATTTTGGCTATACTAATGAGTTGTTTATGTTTTCAAAGAACAAACTTTTCATTTTATTAACCTTTGTAAAATTGTTTTCTTATCACAATTCTATTTTGTTCTGCTCTGATACTTATTTCTTTTCTTCTGATAAATTTGGGTTTGGGCTGTTCTTGTTTTTATAATTTCTTTGGGTTTCATGTTAGATTGTAAATATACAAAGCAGTATGAGGTCAAGATGTGATCTTGGAAGTTAAAAATATAGCAACTGAAATTAAAAGAAAATAAATGAAAATCTTAGTATATAAATTATCACCCTAAATGTAGAACAGAAAGACAAAAATATAAAAATAGAAGATAAAACTCACATATAATTTAACATAAAGTTCAATATTTATACAATATTTTTATACATAATAAAGCTAATTATAAAACAAATATCTCTGTTTTCTGTTTACTTTTTCTCTCTCTTTTTTCCTCTCTCTCTTTCTCTCTCTCTCTAACACACACACACACACATAGCACATACAGGCACAGAATTTTGTAGAAATAAAATACATGATTTTCCTATTGAAAATGCCTAATATTTAAGCACAGTAACCATAACAGTTAAAGGAAAAGACTACAGCAATGTTCATCATCATTGCATTTTGAGTTAGAGAGAATTCTGTACACTTCCAGAAATGAGACAATAAAACCTATCCTTCAGAAAGACACAAACAGAGTGACATTGAATTTCTTAATAGTAGAAGCAAAAAACGATAGAGCAAAATCTTCCAAATTTAAGAGAGAAATTATTCATATTTTAAAGTTCAATGCTAAACAATTCACTTGTGAGAGTAGATCAAAACAAATTCTTCATTTGTAGATTCTCAAAAAATGAGTACTTTCTTACAAAGCACAGAGAGGATATGATATGTTCTTCCAAAATTAGGAGAAAATAAACGAAGTTGATGTCAGGGAGACAAGAGATTTATTACAGGAGAGAGGCAAAATGAATTTCTTTTTTTTTTTGTAAAGTATATCAAACCAAACATGAGATTGCTAATAGAGGTTTTAATGTTTAGGCAGCATCAATAGACAAGAAGTTATTAGTATTATTGGCAAGGATTGTATGGATATATATTTCAATTGCACACTGAGAGACAAGCCCTAAATGCTGTAAGCATTGGTGTCATGAGGACTAATAGGCACTTTCTTTTTTTTTTTAATTAGTATACTTTAAGTTCTAGGGTACATGTGCATAATGTGCAGGTTTGTTACATATGTATACTTGTGCCATGTTGGTGTGCTGCACCCATCAACTCGTCAGCACCCATCAACTCGTCATTTACATCAGGTATAACTCCCAATGCAATCCCTCCTCCATCCCCCTTCCCACAATAGGCCCCAGTGTGTGATGTTCCCCATCCCGAGTCCAAGTGATCTCATTGTTCAGTTCCCACCTATGAGTGAGAACATACGTGTTTGGTGTTCTGTTCTTGCAATAGTTTGCTGAGAATGATGGTTTCCAGCTGCATCCATGTCCCTCCAAAAGACGCAAACTCATCCTTTTTTATGGCTGCATAGTATTTCTCATGGTGTATATGTGCCACATTTTCTTAATCCAGTCTGTCACTGATGGACATTTGGGGTTGATTCCAAGTTCTGCTATTGTGAATAGTGCCACAATGAATATACGCGGTGCATGTGTTCTTTATAACAGCATGATTTTTAATCCTTTGGGTATAATTAATAATGCTATTGCTGGGTCATATGGTACTTCTAGTTCTAGATCCTGAGGAATCGCCATACTGTTTACCATAATGGTTGAATCCGTTTACAATCCCACCAACAGTGTGCAGTCTTATTTCTCCACATCCTCTCCAGCACCTGTTGTTTCCTCGACTTTAAATGATTGCCATTCTAACTGGTGTGAGATGGTATCTCATTGTGGCTTTGATTTGCATTTCTCTGATGGCAAGTGATGATGAGCATTTTTTTCATGTGTCTGTTGGCCTGCATGCACCTCTTCTTTGAGAAGGTCCACCATATCCTTTGCCCACTTTGATGGGGTTGTTTGTTTTTTCTGTAAATTTGTTTGAGTTCTTTGTAGGTTCTGGATATTAGCCCTTTGTCAGATGAGGATTGCAAAATTTTCTCCCATTCTGTAGGTTGCCTGTTCACTCTGGATGGTAGTTTCTTTTGCTGTGCAGAACCTCTTTAGCTTAATTAGATCCCATTTGTCAAATTTTGGCTTGCTGCCATTGTTTTTGGTGTTTTAGACATGAAGTACTTGCTCATGCCTATGTTCTAAATGGTATTACCTAGGTTTTTCTTCTAGATTTTATGGTATTAGTCTAACATTTAAGTCTCTAATCCATCTTGAATTAATGTTCATATAAGGAGTAAGGAAAGGATCCAGTTTGAAGCTTTATTTCTATACAGCCAATTTTCCCAGCACCATTTATTAAATAGGGTGTCCTTTTCCATTTCTTTGTTTTTTCTCAGGTTTGTCAAAGATCAGATGGCTGTAGATGTGTGGTATTATTTCTGAGGGCTCTCTGTTCCAGTGGTCTATATCTCTGTTTTGGTACCAGTACCATGTTGTTTTGTTACTGTAGCCTGTAGTATAGTTTGAAGTCAGGTAGTGTGATGCCTCCAGCTTTGTTCTTTGGGCTTAGGATGGTCTTGGCAATGCGGGTCGCTTTTTGGTTCCATGAACTTTTAAAGCAGTTTTTCCAATTCTGTGAAGAAACTCATTGGTAGCTTGATGGGATGGCATTGAATCTGTAAATTACCCGGCAGTATGGCTACTTCAATTTATATTAATTCTTCTTATCCACGAGCATGGTATGTTCTTCCATTTGTTTGTGTCCTCTTTTATTTCACTGAGCAGGTTTGTAGTTGTCCTTGAAGAGGTCCTTCACATCCTTGTAAGTTGAATTCTTGGTATTTATTTCCTTTGAAGCACTCAGGAATGGAGTTCGTTCTCATGATTTGGCCCTCTGTTTGTCTGTTATTGATGTATAAGAACACTTGTGGTTTTAACACGCTGGATTTTGGTGTCAGGATGATGTTGGCCTCTTACAAATGGTTTAGATATTTCATTCTTTGTACCTCTGGTAGACCAGCTGTGAATCCATCTGTCCTGGGCTTTTTTGGTTGGTAGGGTTATTAATTATTGCCTCAATTTCAGAGCTCTGCTATTGGTCTATTCAGGGATTCAATTTCTTCCTTCTGGTTTAGTCTTGAAGAGTGTAAGTGTCCAGGAAATTATCCATTTTTCTAGTTTTCTAGTTTATTTGCATAGAGTGTTTATAGTATTTTCTGATGGTAGTTTGTATTTCTGTGGGTCTGTGGTGATATTTCCTTTATCATTTTTTATTGCTTCATTTGATTCTTCTCTTTCTTTTTATTAGTCTTGTTAGTGGTCTATCAATTTTGTTGATGTTTCTCTTCCAAAACCAACTCCTGATTCATTGATTTTTGAGGGTTTCTTTGTGCCCTATCTCCTTTGCCCTGCTCTGGATCTTAGTTTATTTCTAATTCTGCTAGGTTTTGAATCGTGTTTGCTCTTGCTTCTCTAGTTCTTTAATTGTGATGTTAGAGCGTCAATTTTAGATCTTTTCCTGCTTTCTCTTGTGGGCATTTAGTGCTATAGTAAATTTCCTCCTCTACACACTGCTTTAAATTTGTCCCAGAGATTCTGGTATGTTGTATCTTTGTTCTCATTGGTTTCAAAGAGCATCTTTATTTCTGCCTTCATTTCATTATGTACCCAGTAGTTATTCGGGAGCAGGTTGTTTGGTTTCCATGTATTTCAGTGGTTTTGATTGAATCTCTTACTCCTGAGTTCTAGTTTGATTGCACTGTGGTCTGAGAGACAGTTTGTTAAAATTTCTGTTCTTTTATATTTGCTGAGGAGTGCTTCACTTCCAACTATTCGGTCAGTTTTGGAATAAGTATGACATGGTGCTGAGAAGAATGTGTATTCTATTGATTTGTGGTGGAGAGTTCTGTAGATGTCTATTAGGTCTGCTTGGTGCAGAGCTGAGTTCAATTCCTGGATATCCTTGTTAACTTTCTGTCTTGTTGATCTGTCTAATGTTGACAGTGGGGTATTGAAGTCTCCCATTATTATTGTAGGGGAGTCTAAGTCTCTTTTTAAGTCTCTAAGGACTTGCTTTATGAATCTGGGTGCTCCTGTATTGGGTGCATATATACTTAGGATAGTTAGCTCTTCCTGTTGAATTGATCCATTTACCACTATGTAACGGCCTTCTTTGTCACTTTTGATCTTTGATGGTTTAAAGTCTGTTTTATCAGAGACCAGAATTGCAAACCCTGCTTTTTTTTGTTCTCCATTTGCTTGGTAGATCTTCCTCCATCGCTTTATTTTGAGGCTATGTGTGTCTCTGCATGTGATATGGGTCTCCTGAATACAGCAAACTGATGAGTCTTGACTCTTTATCCACTTTGTCAGTCTGTGTCTTTTAATTGGACCATTTAGTCCATTTACATTTGAGGTTAATATTGTTATATGTGAACTTGATCCTGTCATTATGGTATTAACTGTTTGTTTTGCTTGTTCATGCAGTTTCTTCCTAACATCGATGGTCTTTACATTTTGGCATGTTTTTGCAATGGCTGGTACCAGTTGTCCCTTTCTATGTTTAGTGCTTCCTTCAAGATCTCTCATAAGGCAGGCCTGATGGTGACAAAATCTCTAAGTATTTGCTTATCTGTAAAGGATTTTATTTATCCGTCACTTATGAAACTTAGTTTGGCTGGATATGAAATTCTGGGTTTAAAATTCTTTTCTTTAAGAATGTTGATTATTGGCCCCCACTCTCTTCTGGCTTGGAGAGTTTCTGCCAAGAGATCTGCTGTTAGTCTGATGGGGTTCCCTTTGTGTGTATCCCGACCTTTCTCTCTGGGTGTCCTCAACAGTTTTTCCTTCATTTCAACTTTGGTGAATCTGGCAATTATGTGCCTTGGAGTTGCTCTTCTCGAGGAATATCTTTGTGGCATTCTCTGTTTTTCCTGAATTTGAATGTTGTCCTGCCTTACTAGGTTGGGGAAGTTCTCCTGGATGATATCCTGCAGAGTGTTTTCCAGCTTGGTTCCATTTTCCCCCTCACTTTCAGGTACCCCAATCAGATGTAGATTTGGTCTTTTCACATAATCCCATACTTCCTGAAGGCTTTGTTCATTTCTTTTTCCTCTTTTCCTTTAGACTTCTCTTCTCACTTCATTTCATTCATTTGATCCTCAATCACTGATACTCTTTCTTCCAGTTGATTGAGTCTGTTAGTGAAGCTTGTGCATTTGTCACATATTTCTCGTGTCATGGTTTTTATCTCTGTGAGTTCGTTTATGGCCTTCTCTGCATTGATTATTCTAGTTATCCATTCTTCCATTCTTTTTTCAAGATTTTTAGTTTCTTTGCACTGGTTACATAGTTCCTCCTTTAGCTCTGAGAAGTTTGATGGACTGAAGCCTTCTTCTCTCAACTTGTCAAAGTCATTCTCCGTCCAGCTTTAATCCGTTGCTGGCGATGAACTGCGTTCCTTTGGAGGGGGAGATGCGCTCTTATTTTTTGAATTTCCAGCTTTTCTGCCCTGCTTTTTCCCCATCTTTGTGGTTTTATCTGCCTCTGGTCTTTGATGATGGTGACGTACTGATGGGGTTTTGGTGTGGGTGTCCTTCCTGTTTGTTAGTTTTCCTTCTAACAGTCAGGACCCTCAGCTGTAGGTCTGTTGGAGATGGCTTGAGGTCCACTCCAGACTCTGTTTGCCTGGGTATCAGCAGCAGAAGCTGCAGAAGATAAAATATTGCTGAACAGCGAGTGTACCTGTCTGATTCTTGCTTTGGAAGCTTCCTCTCAGGGGTGTACCCCACTGTGTGAGGTGTGGAGTGTCAGTCTGCCCCTAGTGGGGGATGTCTCCCAGTTAGGCTACTCAGGGTCAGGGACCCACTTGAGCAGGCAGTCTGTCCATTCTCAGATCTCAACCTCCGTGTTGGGAGATCCACTGCTCTCTTCATAGCTGTCAGACAGGGTCGTTTTTGTCTGCAGAGGTTTCTGCTGCTTTGTTGTTGTTGTTGTTGTTGTTTTTAGCTGTGCCCTGTCCCCAGAGGTGGAGTCTATAGAGACAGGCAGGCCTCCCTGAGCTGCTGTGGGCTCCACCCAGTTGGAGCTTCCCAGCGGCTTTGTTTACCTACTTAAGCCTCAGCAATGGCAAGCGCCCCTCCCCCAGCCTCGCTGCTGCCTTGCTGTTAGATCACAGACTGCTGTGCTAGCAATGAGGGAGACTCCGTGGGCATGGGACACTCTGGGCCAGGGGTGGGATATAATCTCCTGGTGTGCCCTTTGCTAAGACCCTTGTTAAAGTGCAGTATTGGGGTGGGAGTTACCTGATTTTCCAGGTGTTGTGTGTCTCAGTTCCCCTGGCTAGGAAAAGGGATTCCCTTCCCCCTTGCATTTCCCAGGTGAGGCGATGCCTTGCCCTGCTTCAGCTCTCGCTGGTCAGGCTGCAGCAGCTGACCAGCACAGATTGTCTGGCACTTCCTAGTGAGATGAACCCAGTACCTCAGTTGAAAATGCAGAAATCACCCATCTTCTGTGTCACTCACACTGGGAGCTGGAGACTGGAGCTGTTCCTATTCAGCTGCAAAATGAATTTCTAAGATGCTGATGAAGGCATGCCATGTGATCATAACTGTGCAATAGACCTGTATTAGTCTGTTTACATCCTGCTGGTAAAGACATACCCAAAACTGAGAAAAAAAAAGGTTTAATTGGACTTGCAGTTGCATATTGTTGGGGAGGCCTCGGAATCATGTCTAGAGGCAAAAGGTACTTCTTACATGGTGGTCTCAATAGAAAATGAGGAAGATGCAAAAGCAGAAATCCCTGATAAAACCATCAGATCTCGTGAGACTTATTCACTACCATGAGAACAGTGTAGGGGAAACTGCCCCATGATTCGAATTTTCTCCCACCTGGTCCCTCCCATAACATATGGAAATTATGGGAGTACAATTCAAGAGGATATTTGGGTGAGGATACAGAGCCAAACCATGACATTCCATCCTGGTCCCTCCAAATCTCATGTCTTCACATTTCAAAACCAATCATGTCTTCCCAACAGTCCCCCAAAGTCTTAACTCATTTCAGCACTAACACAAAACTCCAGAGTCCAAAGTCTCATCTGAGACAAGGCAAGTTCCTTCCATCTATGAGCCTGTAAAATCAAAAGCAAGCTAGTTACTTCCTAGATACAATGTATGTACCAGTATTAGGTAAATGCAGCCATTCCAAATGGAAGGAATTGGCCAAAACAAAGAGGTTACAGGGCCCATGGAAGTCTGAAATCCAATGAGGTAATAAAATTTTTAAGCTCAAAAATAATCTCTTATGACTTTATATCTCACATTCAGGTCTTGCTGATGCAAAAGGAAGGCTCCTATATTCTTGGGCTGCTATGTCCTTTTTGCTTTGCAGGGTATATCCCCCTTCCTGGATGCTTTCATGGGCTGATGTTGAGTGTCTGTGACTTTCCAGGCACATAGTAAAAGCTGTAAGTGGATCTACCTTTCTGAGGTCTGGAGGACAGTAGCCCTCTTCTCACAGCTTCACTAGGTGGTGCCCCAGTGTGGACACTGTGTAGGGGCTTCCTACCCACATTTTCCATCTGCATTGCCCCAGCAGAGGTTCTGTATGAGGGCCCCGTCTCTGCAGCAAACTTTTGCCTGGGCATCCAGGCATTTCCATACACCTTCTGAAATCTAGGTGGAGGTTCCCAAACCTCAATTCTTGACTTCTGTGCACCTGCAGACTCAAAATCATGTGGCAGTTGCCAATGTTTGTGGCTTGCACCCTCTGAAATGATGGGCTGAGTTGTACCTTCGCTCCTTTTAGCAATAGCTGGAGTGTCTGGGATGCAGGGCACCAGGCTTCACAAAGCATCGAGACCCTGGGCCCAGCTCAGGAAACCATTTTTCTTCCTAGGCTTCCAGGTCTGTGATGGAAGGGCTGCCATGAAGACCTATGACATGCCCTGGAGACATTCTTCCTATTGTCTTAGGGATTAACACTCAGCTCCTCATTACTTATGCAAGTTTCAGCAGCCAGCTAGAACTTCTTCTCAAAAAAATCATTTATTTTTTCTTTTTTACTGCATCATCAGGCTGCAAATTTTCTGAAATTTTATGCTGTGTTTCTCTTTTAAAACTGAATGCTTTTAACAGCATCCAAGTCGGGCTTGGCAGAATCAGCAGGGAAAGAAGACCCTGTTGAACTTGACTCTAGTCTGGCATGGGGAAGAGACATGAGAGGTGTAGAATTCAAGATGGTTTAAGACATAAATGTTAGACCTAAAACCATCAAAACCCTAAAAGAAAACCTAGGCAATACCATTCAGGACATACGCATGGGCAAGGACTTCATGTCTAAAACACCAAAAGCAATGGCAACACAAGCCAAAATTGACAAATGGGATCTAATTAAACTAAAGAGTTTCTGCACAGCAAAAGAAACTGCCATCAGAGTGAACAGGCAACCTACAGAATGGGATAATGATTTTACAATCTACTCATCTGACGAGGGGCTGATGTCCAGAGTCTACAAAGAACTCAAACAAATTTATCAGAAGAAAACAATCCCATCAAAAACTGGGCAAGGGATATGAACAGACATTTCTCAAAAGAAGACATTTATGTAGCCAACAGACACATGAAAGAATGCTCATCATCACTGGCCATTGGAGAGATGCAGGTCGGAGCCATGGTGGGATACCATCTCACATCAGTTAGAATGGTGATCATGAAAAAGTCAGGAAACAATGAGTTCTAGAGAGGATGTGGAGAAATAGGAACACTTTTACACTGTTGGTGGGACTGTGAACTAGTTCAACCATTATGGAAGACAGTGTGATGATTCCTCAAGGATCTAGAACCAGAAATACCATTTGACCCAGCCATCCCATTACTGGGTATATACCCAAAGGATTAAAAATCATGCTGCTATAAAGACACATGCACACGTATGTTCATTGTGGCACTATTCACAATAGCAGAGACTTGGAACCAACCCAAATGTCCATCAGTGACAGACTGGATTAAGAAAATGTGGCACACATACACCATGGAATACTATGCAGTCATAAAAGAGGATGAGTTCATGTCCTTTGTAGGGACATGGATGAAGCTGGAAACCATCATTCTCAGCAAACTATTGCAAGGACAAAAAACCAAACACCGCCTGTTCTCACTCATAAGTGGGAATTGAATAATGAGAACACTTGGACACAGGAAGGGGAACATCATACACTGAGGCCTGTAGTGGGGTGGGGGGAGGGGAGAGGGATAGCATTAGGAGATGTACCTAATGCAAATGACTTGTTAATGGGTGCAGCACACCAACATGGCACATGTATACATATGTAACAAACCTGCATGTTGTGCACATATACCCTAGAACTTAAAGTATAATAAAAAACAAACAAACAAACAAACAACAACCAAAAAAAAAAAAAGAAACAGCATCCAAGTCAACCCTTGAATGCTTAGCTGCTTTGAAATTTCTTTCTCCAGATACCCTAAATTATCTCTCTGAAGTTCAAAGTTCCACAAATTTCCAGGGCAGGGGCAAAATGCCATCATTCTCCTTGCTAAAACAGAACAAGAGTCACTTATGCTCCAGTTCCCAACAACTTACACTTTTCCATCTGATACTACCTCAGCCTGGACCTTATTGTTCAAATCACTATCAGCAAGTTTGTGAAAGCCATTCAACAAGTCTCTCAGAGGTTCTAAACTTTCCCACATTTTCCTGTCTTCTTCTGAGCCCTCCAAACTGTTCCAAACACTGCCTGTTACCCAGTTCCAAAGTTGCTTCCACATTTTCAGTTATCTTTTAAGCAATGCCCGACTCTACTGGTACCAACTTACTGTATTGGTCCGTTTTGATACTGCTGATAAAGACATACTCGAGACTGGGAAGGAAAAGAGGTTTAATTGGACTTAAATTTCCATATGGCTGGGGAGCCCTCAGAATCATGGTGGAAGGTGAAAGGCACTTCTTACATGATGGCAGCAATAGAAAATGAGGAAGATGCAAGAGTGGAAACCCCTGATAAAACCATCAGATCACATGAGACTTATTCACTACCCCAAGAACAGTATGGGGGAAACTGCTCCCATGATTCAAATTATCTCCCACTGTGTCCCTCGCACAACACATGGGAATTATGGGAGTACAATTCAAGATGAGATTTGGGTAGGGACACAGAGTGAAGTCATATCAACAACTAAAGATTTAACAGATCAGATTGAAGTATAAATACATAGAATTCCAAGAGAAATACTTATCTATAACAACATATATTATTATATATAATAGCATTTATATAGTATGTTATAATATAACAACATTTGTAATAATATGATAATGTAATGTATTCTATCACACTGAAAATAATTGTAAAGTTCTTTTTAGTAATTAAGGGTGAATTAATGATAGGCTTATGCAATCATGTAAAAATAAAAGAGAAAGTAAAGAACCTGTTAGGGGTAGTGGCTAAGATGGTTGACTAGAAGCATTTAGTGTGTTTGGCTCTCACAAAAGGGAATTGAAAGGTGAGGAAACAAAAAATCTTCAGTTGAACCATCCAGGTGCTCCCATTGGGACTAATCAAGGAAACAACTTGATCTCTGGAGAATGAAGAAAAGCAATACAAGATAATGGCCCACCTGGGAATACCACAGAGCCAGGGGAACATCTCTTGCCCAGGGAAGCAGTAAGTGAATATGTGACCCCAGGAAACCACACTTCTCCCATGGATCTTTGCAATCCTTGGGTTAGGAGATCTCCTTATGAACCCACTCTACCAGGGCCTTCAGTCTGACAGACAGAGCTACATGGAGTCTCAGGAGAACAGTTGCGCATGCATGTATGGAGACCCTGGAGACTTACATACTCAGACTTTCTGGGAAAAGTAACTAGAGCTCTGGCAGAGTGGGAGGTTAGACCTCTGTACATACCCCTAGGAAAGAGGCTGATTCCAGCAGGTTGAGCAGTGACAGCCTTCAGGCCCCACTACCATGGAACCTCGCAAGATAAGAACACTGGCTTGGAATTCCAGCCAGTGACTGGTAGTGACATTGCACCTCCCTTAGAAGAAGTCCCCAAGAGGTTGAGTGGTGGGTGCCATCTTTGCTGGTTGGATGACTTAGCTAATCCTGGCTTCAGGCTTTGGAAAGTCTGAGCCAACTGGGGGCAGAAAATAATCCCCTAGCACAGCACAGCTGCTCTAACAAAATGTGGCCAGAGTGCTTCTTTGAGCAGGTCCCAGATATCACTACTTCTTGCTGGGTTGGACCTACCAGTGGGGGCCACAATCCACCATCACCTATGTTCTCTGGCCTAAGAGCTTTGGGTTCCCCCTGGGATGGTGCTCCCAGATGGAGGGGCAGGCCACCATCTTTGCTCTTTTGTCAACTGAGCCATTCCAGCCTTTGGGCTTTGGAGTGTCTGAGGCCACCAGAGACTGAAGTGGACCACCAGCACAGCAGCATAGCTTCTCTACCAAAATGTGGCCAGACTGCTTTTGTAAGTGGCTTTCCAATTCTGTTTCTCCTCACTGAGCAGGACCTCTGAACCGTGGTCTCCAGCCACTTCCTACAGGTGCCTTTGGACTAGCAACAGAACCATATCTCCCTTGGACTAAGCTCCCAGATGGAGGGAAAGGCTGCAATTTTGGTGTTTCACAGCCTTCACCGGTGAAACCTCCATGTACTGGAAAATCCAAAGTGATGAGGAACTAGAGTGGGTCTCTAGCATGCTGCAGCAGCCCTATGGAAAAGTGGCCAGACAGTTATGTGGGTGCCTGTTTCCATATCTCATCATCAGGAAAGCCCTCCATGCCTGGGCCTCCAGCCATTCCCTGCCAGAGCTATTGAGTCAGTAGCAGTAAAGCTGGAGATGAAAAAAAAAAAAAAAAAAAAAGGAAAAGAAAGAAAAACAAATTCTCTTTACTGGGCTGACTCACTCCAAGGCCCAGTGATAATCAGGGCACTGTCTGGGCTTTCACAGCACTATTAGTAGAGCTGGGGCCCAGAAGGAATGGGCTCCAGGAGCAGGGATGAGAGAAACAAGTTCTCCTTAACAGTTTCCCTCTTTGAAATTCTTACCCCTTACCCTTATTCTTTGTTCTCCTCTCATAACTATTTCTGCAAGCTTGTAAGGATTTTGTAACTTCCTGTTTTCCAGCTATGCAGTATGGCAAAGGTCACAAGACATGCCTGAGTTGTAAAACCTGTCACTCATATGCTGCCTTTGTTCTGCTTCTGTAAGCTTGCTTACCTGCATTACAGGTTTGTGCCCTTTTCAGATGTATGTATAAAAGTCAAGCCCTGTCTTTTCTTTGGGCTCAGCCTTTGGATCTTAATCTACTGAGTTGGTGGCCACCTAATAAAATCCTCCTGTCCTGTCCATTGGTATCTCCTGTCCCATGATTCCCAAAAGAGCAGCTCTGCAACTCCATGGACAGAACCCTGAGGGGCAACTGAAAGGCTCTCAGCCACTACCTCTGCAGTGGAACTGCCCTTACTACTCTCAGATTAACAAAAGATCAAAAACCTTAGATGCCTGTGATGCTTAATATGGAGTGTCAACTTGGTTAGATTGAAGGATGCAAAGTATTGATCTTGGATGTGTCTGTGAGGGTGTTGCCAATGAGATTAACATTTAAGTCAGTAGGCTGGAAAAGGCAGACCCACCCTTAATCTGGATAAGCACCATCTAATCAGCTGCCACTGTGACCTGAATATAAAGCAGACAGAAATACATGAAAAGTCTAGACTGGCTTAGCCTCCCAGTCTACATCTTTCTCCCATGCTGGCTGTTTCCTGCCCTCAAACACTGGACTCCAAGTTCTTCAGCTTTGGGACTGAGACTAGCTTTCTTGCTCCTCAGGTTGAGATGGACTATTGTGGGAACTTGTGATTGTGTGAGTTAATACTACTTAATAAACTCCCCTTTATATGTGTATATCTATCCTACTTGTTCTGTCACTCTAGAGAACCGACTAATTCAGTGCTTATTCACACATCCAATGAACTGCAGTTGACCCAAAGAAACAAGGCCAGTCCATCTTCCACTGGTACTACACACTCCGTAGTGCTCATCACTAGACAGAACCCCTGGCTTAGGACTGCAGCACAAACCTTCCATCCTAGGCTGATTGCACTGAGAGATTGCTGACCTGCATCTCTCCAGGAGACAGGCAAATTACCCTCAGCCACAACCTCTACTAAGATCCCTTCCTCGGTGGGGCGGTGGGGGAGGGGGACAGGGGCCAAGATGGCTGAATAGAAACAGCTCCAGGCTCCAGCTCCAAGTGTGAGTGACACAGAAGATGGATGATTTCTACATTTTCAACTGAGGTACTGGGTACATCTCACTGGGGGGTGTCGGACAGTCAATGCTGGTCCGTAGGTGAAGCCTGACCAGCAAGAGCTGAAGCGGGGTGAGGCATCGCCTCACCTGGGAAGTGCAAGGGGGAATGGAATTCCTTTCACCAGCCAAGGGAAATTGAGACACTCAACACATGGAAAATTGGGTAACTCCCACCCTAATACTGTACTTTACCAAGGGTCTTAGCAAACTGCACACTAGGAGATTATATCCCACACCTGGCCCAGAGGGTCCCACGCCCACAGAGCCTCCATCATTGCTAGCACAGCAGTCGGAGATCTAACTGCAAGGTGGCAGCGAGGCTGGGAGAGGGCCCCCACCATTGCTGTTGCTTAAGTAGGTAAACAAAGCCACTGGGAAGCTCAAATTGGGTGGAGCCCAATGAACCTCAAAGAGGTCTGCCTGCCTCTGTAGACTGCACCTCTGGGGACAGGGTATAGCTAAACAAAAACCAGCAGAAAACTCTGCAGATGTAAAAGTCCCTGTATGACAGCTTTGAAGAGAGCAGTGGTTCTCCCAGCATGGAGATCTAGATCTGAGAATGGACAGACTGCCTGTTCAAGTGTTTCCCTGATGCCTGAGTAGCCTAACTGGGAGACATCCACCACTAGGTGCAGACCGACACCTCACATCTCACATCGCTGCATACACCGCTGAGATGAAGCTTCCAGAGTAAGAATCAGACAGCAACACTCGCTGTTCAGCAATATTCTATCTTCTGCAGCCTCTGCTGCTGATACCTAGGCAAACAGGGACTGGAGTGGACCACAAGCAACTCCAACAGACCTGCAGCTGAGGTTCCTGACTGTTAGAAGGAAAACTAACAAACAGAAAGGACAACCACACCAAAACCCCATCAGTACATCACCATCGTCAAATACCAAAGGCAGATAAAACCACAAAGATAGGGAAAAAGCAGTGCAGAAAATCTGGAAATTCAAAAAATCAGAGCGCATCTCCCACTCCAAAGGAAAGGAGCTCATTGCTAGCAAAGGAACAAAGTTGGACGGAGAATGACTTTGATGAGTTGAGAGAAAAGGGCTTCAGTCAATCAAACTTCTCAGATCTAAAGGAGGAACTATGTATCCAGTGCAAAGAAACTAACAACCTTGAAAAAAGAATGGATGAATGGATAATTAGAATAATCAACGCAGAGAAGACCTTAAAAGAAGTGATAGAGATGAAAATCATGACATGAGAACTACGGGATAAATGTACAAGCTTCAGTAACCAACTCAATCAACTGGAAGAAAGAGTATCAGTGATTGAAGATCAAATAAATGAAATGAAGGTAGAAGAGAAGTGCAGAGAAAAAAGAGTAAAAAGAAATGAACAAAGCCTCCAAGAAATATGGGATTATGTGAAAAGGCCAAATCTACATCTGATTGGTGTGCCTGAATGTGAGAGGGAAAACAGAACCAAGTTGGAAAACACTCTTCAGGATATCATCCAGGAGAACTTCCCCAACCTAGTAATGCAGGCAAACATTCAAATTCAGGAAATAGAGAGAACGCTACAATGATACTCCTCGAGAAGAGCAACTCCAAGACACATAATTGTCAGATTCACCGAAGTTGAAATGAAGGAAAAAATGTTAAGGGCAGCCAGAGAGAAAGGTCAGGTTACCCATAAAGGGAAGCCCATCAGACTAACAGCAGATGTCTCGGCAGAAACTTTACAAACCAGAAGAGAGTGGGGGCCAATATTCAACATTCTTAAAGAAAAGAATTTTCAACCCAGAATTTCATATCCAGCCAAACTAGTTTCATACGTGAAGGAGAAACAAAATCCTTTACAGACAAGCAAATGCTTAGAGATTTTGTCACCACCAGGCCTGCCCTACAAGAAATCCTGAAGGAAGCACTAAACATGGAAAGGAACAACCAGTACCAGCCATTGCAAAAACATACCAAAATGTAAAGTCCATCGATGCTAGGAAGAAACTGCATCAACTGACAAGCAAAATAACCAGCTAATATCATAATGACAGGATAAAGTTCACAAATAACAATATTAACCTTAAATGTAAATGGACTAAATGGTTCAATCAAAAGACACAGACTGGCAAATTGGATAAAGAGTCAAGACCCATCAGTTTGCTGTATTCAGGAGAACCAACTCACATGCAGAGACACACATAGGCTCAATGTAAAGGGATGGAGGAAGATCTACCAAGCAAATGGAGAACAAAAAAAGCAGGGTTTGCAATCTTAGTCTCTGATAAAACAGACTTCAAACCATCAAAGATCAAAAGAGACAAAGGCCATTACATAATGGTAAAGGGATCAATTCAACAGGAAGAACTAACTATCCTAAATATATATGCACCCAATACAGGAGCACCCAGATTCATAAAGCAAGTCCTTCGAGACCTAAAAAGAGACTTAGACTTCCATACAATAATAATAGGAGACTTTAACACACCACTGTCAACGTTAGACAGATCAGCGAAACAGAAAGTTAACAAGGATATCCAGGAATTGAACTCAACTCTGCACCAAGCGGACCTAATAGATATCTACAGAACTCTCCACCCATAATCAACAGAATATACATTCTTCTCAGCACCACATCGCACTTATTCCAAAATTGACCACATAATTGGAAGTAAAGCACTCCTCAGCAAATGTACAAGAACAGAAATTATAACAAACTGTCTCTCAGACCACAGTGCAATCAAACTAGAACTCAGGACTAAGAAACTCAATCAAAACTGCTCAACTACGTGGAAACTGATCAACCTGCTCTTGAATGACTACTGGGTACATAACGAAATGAAGGCAGAAATAAAGATGTTCTTTGAAACCAATGAGAACAAAGATACAACATATCAGAATCTTTGTGACATATTTAAAGCAGTGTGTAGAGGGAAATTTATAGCACTAAATGCCCACAAGAGAAAGCAGGAAAGATCTAAAATTGACACCCTAACATCACCATTGTAAGAACTAGGGAAGCAAGAGCAAACACATTCAAAAGCTAGCAGAAGGCAAGAAATAACTAAGATCAGAACAGAACTGAAGGAGATAGAGACACAAAAAACTCTCCAAAAAATCAATGAATCCAGGAGTTGGTTTTTGGAAAAGATCAACGAAATTGATAGACCACGAGCAAGAGTAATAAAGAAGAAAAGAGGGAAGAATCAGATAGACACAATAAAAAATGATAAAGGGGATATCACCACCAACCCCACAGAAATATAAAATATCATCAGAGAATACTATAAACACCTCTACACAAATAAACTAGAAAACCTAGAAGAAATAGAAAATTTCCTGCACACTTACACTCTCCCAAGACTAAACCAGAAAGAAGTTGAATCCCTGAACAGACTAACAGCAGGCTCTGAAATTGAGGCAATAATTAATAGCCTACCAACCAAAAAAAGTCCAGGACCAGACGGATTCACAATCGAATTCTACCAAAGGAACAAGTAGGAGCTGGTACCATTCTTTCTGAAACTATTCCAATCAACAGAAAAAGAGGGAATCCACCCTAACTCATTTTACAAGGCCGACATCATCCTGACACCAAAGCCTGGCAGAGACACAACAAAAAAAGAGAATTTTAGACCAATATCCCTGATGAACATCGATGCAAATACTCTCAAAAAAATACTGGCAAACCGAATCCAGCAGCACATCAAAAAGCTTATCCGCTTATCCACCATGATCAAGTGGGCTTCATCCCTGGGATGCAAGGCTGGTTTGACATACACAAATCAATAAAGGTAACCCAGTATATAAACAGAACCAAAGACAAAAACCACATGTTTATCTCAATAGATGCAGAAAAGGCCTTTGACAAAATTCAACAGCCCTCATGCTAAAACTTTCAATAAATTTGGTATTGATGGAACATATCTCAAAATAATGTATTATTATGACAAAACCCACAGCCAATATACTGAATGGGCAAAAATGGAAGCATTCCCTTGAAAACTGGTATAATAAGACAGGATGCCTCTCACCACTCCTATTCAACATAGTAAGGAAGTTCTGCTAGGGCAATCAGGCAAGAGAAAGAAATCATGTATTCAGTTAGGAAAAGAAGTTAAATTGTCCCTGTTTGCAGATGACATGATTGTATATATTGAAAACCCCTATTGTCTCAGCTGATAATCTCCTTAAGTTTATGAGCAACTTCAACAAAGTCTCTCAGGAATATTAAAAATCAATGCATCACAAGCATTTCGCACACCAGTAACAGACAAACAGAGAACCAAATCATCAATGAACTTCATTCACAATAGCTTGAAAAGAATAAAATATCTAGGCACTAACTTACAAGGGACGAAAGGACCTCTTCTGTCGAGAGCTACAAACCACTGCTCAGTGAAATAAAAGAGGACACTGGAAGAACATACCCATGCTCATGGATAGGAAGAATCGACATTGTGAAAATAACCATACTGCCTAAGGTAATTTATAGATTCAATGCCATCCCATCAAGCTACCAATTACTTCTTCAGAATTGGAAAACTAAGCCAAAAGTCTTATATGGAACCAAAACGACCCCTTTGATTGCCAAGACCATCCTCAGCCCAAAGAACAAAGCTGGAGGCATCACGCCACCGACCAAACTAATATACCACAGCTACAGTAAACAAAACAGCATGGTACTGGTACCAAAAACAGAGATGTAGACCAATGAACAGAACAGAGCCCCAGAAATAATAACGCATCTACAGCCACCATCTCTTTGACAAACCTGAGAAAATGCTGAAATAAGGATTCTATTTAATAAATGGTGCTGGGAAAATTGGCTAGCCATAAGTAGAAAGCTGAAACTGGATCCTTTCCTTACTCCTTATATGAAAATTAATTCAAGATGGATTAGAGACTTAAATGTTAGACCTAATACCATAAAATCCCTCTAAAAGAAAAACCTAGGTAATATCATTCAGGACATAGGCATAAGTATGACTTCATGTCTAAAACACCAAAAGCAACAGCAACAAAAGCCAAAATTAACAAATGGGATCTAATTAAACTAAAGAGCTTCTGCACAGCCAAATTACGATCAGAGTGAACAGGAAACCTACAGAATGGGAGAAAAATTTTGCAATCTACTCATCTGACAAAGAGCTAATATCCAGAACCTACAATGAACACAAACAAATTTACAAGAAAAAAAACAAACAACCCCATCAAAAAGTGGGCAAAGGATATGAATAGACCCTTCTCAAAAGAAGACATTCATACAGCGAACAGACACATGAAAAAATGTTCACAATCACTTGCCATTAGAGAAATGCAAATCAAAACCACAATGAGATACCATCTCACACCAGTTAGAATGGCAATCATTAAAAAGTCAGGAAACAACAGGTGCTGGAGAGGATGTGGAGAAATAGGAACACTGTTACACTGTTGGTGGGATTGTAAACTAGTTCAACCATTATGGAAAACAGTATGGCGATTCCTCAAGCATCTAGAACTAGAAATACCATTTCACCCAGCCATCCCATTACTGGATATATAACCAAAGGATTAAAAATCATGCTGCTATAAAGACACATGCACATGTATGTTTATTGTGGCACTATTCACAGTAGCAAAGACTTGGAACCAACCCAAATGTCCATCAGTGACAGACTGGATTAAGAAAATGTGGCACATATACACCATGGAATACTATGCAGCCATGAATACTCTGTGTCCTTTGTAGGGACATGGATGCAGCTGGAAACCATCATTCTCAGCAAACTATCGCAAGAACAGAAAAGGAAACACCGCATGTTCTCACTCATAGGTGGGAACTGAACAATGAAATCACTTGGACTCGGGAAGGGGAACATCACACACTGGGGCCTATTGTGGAGAGGGGGGAGTGGGTAGGGATAGCATTAGGAGATATATCTAACGTAAATGACAGGTTAATAGGTGCAGCACACCAACATGGCACTTGTATACATATGTCACAAACCTGCACATTGTGCACATGTACCCTAGAACTTTATATATATATATATGTATAAAACTTTATATATATATATATATATATATATATATATATATATATATATATATCCCTTCCTCTGCTGCCTCCAAGTTGGGGAAAGAAGAAAAACACTGATAGCACACCAGAGCTGCAGTGGGCAGCCTAGGAGTGTCAAGTCATGATTTACAACCAGCCCTCAAGGGGGAGAGAAACCCTCACTTTTTGAGGCGAGTCTCACTTGTCGCCCAGGCTGGAGTGTGTGTACTCTGGATCTCGCTCACTGCAAGCTCCGCCTCCCGGGTTTACTTCATTCTCCTGACTCAGCCTCCCCAGTAGCTGGGACTGGCTACAGGCCGCCACCACCGCTAATTTTTTAGATATTTTTAGAGACGGGTTTCACTGTGTTGGGGCCAGATGGTCTCGATCTCTCCTGGACTCGGATCCGGCCTGCCTCGGGCACTCTCCCAGTGCTGGGATTACAGGCTTGAGCCACTGGCTACCGCCTCAAACCCTCACTTTCATAGCATTAAGAGAAAACATGACTGCAACTGTGAGGAAACACAAGAGAGCCACACAACCAAGAAAAGTCTATCAACTGACAGACAAGCCTAATTGCCACCTGCTGGATTACACCCCAATGCTTTAACACCAAAAATAACACCACTAACATACCTCCCTCTGAAACCAGAGACAAGGAGGAAGACTCAAATAAAACCCTGTACAAAGCCTTGACCCTGTGAAAACATCTAGAAAAGAAGTCTATTGACTGTACTGAATCTACACTGCAGTTAAAGGAACACCCAACATCGAGATGTGAATAAACCAATGAAAGAACTCTGGTAACTCAAATGGACAGAATGGTTTATGTCCTCCAAGCAACTGCACCTGTTCTCCAACAAGAGTTCTTATCCAGGCTAAACTGACTGGAATGACATAAATGTAGGTCAGAATATGGATATGAATAAAGATAATGGAGATTCAGGAGGATGACAAAACCCAGCCAAAGGAAAATAAGAATCACAACTAAGTGATACAGTAGTTGAATGATGAATTATTCAGCCCAAAGGAACCTAAAAGGTCTTACAGAGCTAAATGACACAACACAAGAATTTCACAATGCAATCACACGTGTTATCAACAGAATAAACCAAGTTGAGGAAAGAATCTCAGAATCTGAAAAACGATGTTCTGAAATAAAACAGTAAAAATGAAATAAAGATAAAAGAATAAAAAGGGATGAACAAAACCCAGAGAAGCATGGGATTATATAAAGAGGCAAAATCTATGAATCATTGGCATCCCTGAAAAGGAGGGTGAGAAAGCAAACAACTTAGAAAACTAATTTCTGGATATCATGAATGAAAACTTCCCCAAACTTCATAGAGAGGTCAACAATCAAATTCAGGAAATACAGAGAGTTCCTTCAAGATTGTAAACAATAAATCTTCCCCAAGACACAAAATCATCAGACACATAATTTATGGCTAAGACCTCAAAAGCAAATATAACAAAAACAAATGTAAACAAGGGTGTCTCAGTTAAACTAAAGATTCTTCACAACAGCAGCAAAAGTATAATCAACTGAGTGCATGAAGAACCTGAGAATGAGAGAAAATATTTGCAAACTATGTGTCTGTCAAGGAACTAATAATCAGATTCTGTATGAATCACAAACAAATAACTGTTAGAAAAGAAAATAACAAAGGAAAGAAAGTAACAAATATTTCATTTAAAAGTGGGCAAAGATCATAAACAGATTATTAGCTCACTTACAATTTCTAGACACTTTGATGTACTCATTGTAAGTATGGAGTTCATGAGTGACATAGACAACTCTTGGCTAAATTTTACATCAAGTGTCCTTCAGAATGGTCTACCTTACCAATCACATTAGTAAATGATATCCACTTCCTTCAAGCCTTGAGGCTAGGGAAGATATTTAGTCTGTACTTTTTAGACCTGAAAGATGTTTAAACCTAATATAAAACTGAGAAGCCCTTATGGATCATAGGGTAATTTTTAAAGTTCTTCAGGAATTCCCTCCCTTTCTTTTCTGTTTTAATATCACTTGACGTTCCCTTGACTCAGGAAAATGCAATTAACTTCAGCAGTCAATCACTTGATCATCAGATCCTAGAAATCCATCTTCAAAGATAAATATTTAACTTCATCAATGCTATTTATCAATGAACAAAATCTAAGTTTCTTCACATTGTTGCTTGCTGTATGCTTCAACAAACTCTAGTGACACAGGTCACCAAACATTGGCCATCTCCCTCAAAATTGTTTTAAAAGCAGCTCTATACTAGATTTTATTATCATAATTTTCCAGCAAGATTCAAACATTAGTCAACTTCGTTCCTGTCACTGCCAGAGAGAATGACAAATTTCCCAACATTATCTCATTAAAGCCCTCCAATCTTGACTTGAGGTGGGCTAAATGTTTGTGTCCTCCCAAAATTTATATATGGAGACCCTAATCCCACTTAGATGGTGTTAGGACATAGAGCCTTTTGAAGGTGATTAGGTAATGTGAGTGGAGGCTTCATAAATGGAATTCATGTCTTTATAAAAGAGAACCCTGGAAACTCTCCCACCATGTGAGAACACAGGGAGAAGTGGACAGTCTCAAACCCAGAAGATAGCCCTTCTTTGAATCCAAACACCTGGCACTATAATCTTGGGCTTCTCAGTCTCCAAAAATGTGAGAAATAAATGTTTGTTGTTTAAGTCATCCAAATGATGGTATTTTTTGTAGCAACCTAAATCGACTAAGTTGTTTGTAGTAGTATCACCAAGCTCACCTTTTGAAAACAGAATTCACAACTCAACTCTCTCCAAAAAAATCCTATTCACAAATTCTCCAGTTATCATCAAATGTCATGCAATCAATATTTGCTTAAGTGTTTTTAAAATCTTTCAAAATTGTCATTCTCAAAACTCGTTTTGGCATATGCTATTTATGTTTCTTCAAGATCCTTCAAAATCAAGGGAAAGAAGAATCTCATTTTCACTGGTTACAATAATTTTACCTGTTCTAAGAATTAAACTAGCATAGTAATGATTTTTTTCCTTAAATTCATGAATTCAATCAAAAAGATAATACTTTACAGAATTTTTATATATTTGTTCATTTTCTATCCTCATACACAAAACAACCACTACCTAAGTACTAGCCCAGGCAGAAAATACATACACATATATATATGTACACACACACATATATACACATATATACACACACCCACACATATATATATACTTTATGCCATGCATAAAATAAATTACATATGTATTCTCTCCTTAATGTGAAAGATAATATGACAAATATTTTAGAGAATAACATGATACAGCATTTTTGAGCCCTCAGAGAAAGAAAAAAAAGTGTGTACGAAACAAGACAGAAAAAATATTGATTATAAAGGAAAAATATATAAACTCTACTATATTAAAAAGTAAGCCCTTTTGAGTTTCCCTTTTGTAATGACAACATAAGGAGTTCTAGGTACTCACTCTTCAGTGAAACAAGAAAAATTGATAGAAATGATGTTTTTAAATAGTCTCTGAATATTATTTTAAAGGAATTTAGTAAGTGAATAAATAGTTATTAAAAAAGAATTCTACCAAACTTCTGTAAGAACAGCAAAAATTTATGGATCTTGAGCCATGACCTGATCTTTCTCTCCTCTTTCCCATAGCTCAGCTGGATAAAAGCCACACTATGGGTAAGTGTGGCAAATCAGACAGGGCTGCCTCTTACCTCAGGTCCCAATCAAGGGATGCAGTATCTTACTTGAAGGTCCAGGAAACCATTGCTTCTCATCTCTTTCAATTCCAATTTTAAGAGGCTGAATAACTAGCTGGTGAATTTAATAGGACAGGGGCTTCCTTTCTCTATCTAACCCACACCTCCTCTACCCCAAGGTTGGCACGCTGAGAATATTGAGATCCTAATTTATCTTACCCTAGGTCAATGGTAATGAAGATATTACACACACACAAAAAGATGAGACAAGAAGACCAAAGGCTACCCTTCTGCCTACTGTTTGGTGTATAGCTCAGTGACTTCCCCAGAAGAAAAAATCAGTCCATAAGAAATAAAAGCTCTCAAATGTACCCAAATCAGTTGACTTTATTTGAAACAAAATGTGGAAAAGTTAAAGACTGAGGATGCACTTGCAAATAATAGCTCATCTGAATTAATAGCAAAAAGCTAAACCATTGGCCAGCTAATTCAACAGAAAAAGAAAAAACAGGGCATGCGATAGCCAAAATGAGTCCTTCTGGGGTCACACACACACACACACACACCCTTCAAAAATGGTTTAAACAACTATTCCCGCAAAGGGCTCAAAATATAATAAAATCGTATGTGGAACGATTTATGCCACAGAGAATTGTCAAAAGTAATAAAATAACCAGCCAGTAATTAGTTGATTAAACACACCAATATACATGTAATATAAGTATCAGAAAGGAGAGTTTAAAAAGGGCAGGATAACATTGTAATGAAAGGAACCTAAGCACTGGGCATTGCTTTCAACCCCAATCCTAAGCCTTCTACACTAAAACTGTAGGGAGGCCCCAAGGCCCCTGACTCCAGGCCAGTACCTCCAGATGGAGCATCCAGTCCTGTCCTAGAACCAGATGGGATCCCACAGCCTCATGCTCCAGACTTGCTTGGCAGACTCAGTCCCTGGGCCTACCCCACTGTCGAGCGGACCGCAGAATCCCTGGGCATTGAATTGGTTTCAGGGTCAATCCAGCCCCAGTAGATCTGGACTTCTGGCTTGCCTGTATGCCAAGCCATCCTGCATAATCTCAGAATCTAAGTTTATCTCACAGGTTCAATCTCCAGGCTCACATCAGAGCCAAGCACCCTCCAGTGGCCCTGGGGTCTGACCCATCCCCAGTACTGTACTGGATTTTATTGCCTGAGACTTTGGGTTTGCCTGAGCACCAGGACAGCCCCCCGTATTTCCAGTCGTCAGGCAATCACTTACGAATCTAGCCTCCAGGATGGTCCATAGTTACAAGCTCCCAGGCCTTGCTGCCCCAGGCTCAAGGCAAACTACATATTCTAAACCAGCCCAGACTTGGGTTGGCCCACTCTGCAATAGGCTTCCAGTTTGACCAAGTGCCAGATCAGCAACGGGGCTGACTTCCAAGGACCCAAGCTCCAGGACCACCCCTTAGGGGCCAGTTTCCAACCTGGCCCTTATAGTCACAGGAACCAGGCCAGCCCTCATGGACTTAGCCTCCAAACCAGCATCTGCATACCTAGCCTCCAGGTTGGTCTCCATGGAACCAGGGTACAGACCGGTGCCCATAAGGCCATGATTCATACATTTTTTAGTATAAGCCCAGTCCCAGGATTCAAGTTGGTTCCAGTGGCCCCAGGCTCCTGTGGACCAAGGTTCCAGGCCTACTCAACAGATCCAGGGTCCAAGCCCATTTTAGTAGACCCCAGTGTCAGGCTAGAACCATGTACAGAGGCTCAAAAATGACACAAGCAGACTCAGTAATCTCCAGGCCAGTACCCATGGACTCAGGACTCAAAGATCAGGTCCATTACCTCCATGGAACCAGGCATTAGGCCCATCCTAGCACCTGGTTGGCCCCTGTACTCAGGCTCAAAGCTCATCCACATACTTTGGCCACAAGGTCTGCCCTTGTGAACACAAGGGTTAGGGAGGCCCCACGGACACAAGCTTTATGTCAACCATTGTGGGTCCAAAATTTATATTCACTCTATGAATCCGTACAACAAGTTCACCCCAGTCGATGGAGGCTCCCAGTACAACCCTGCAGACATAAGCACCAGGCCTGGTCACTTAGTTACCCAGGAAATGGTCTAGCCTGTTCAAAGACTTTATTAGTAAGTCCGTTCATGAACCATTCAAGATGGCCTACCCAGAATCTCTGGACAACCGGATTGGTGAATGCCTTTCTCAGACAAAGCCAATGTATAAAGATTATAATAAATCCCTACTTTTTCAAATGCACAGACACCAGTGCACAGCCACAAGAATCAAGAGCAATCAGGGATATGTCATAGATGGCTCTTATTATTCATGGATGGCTCTTATTATTTTGAGTTGTGTTTCTTCAATGTATAGTTGATTGATGATTTTTATCATGAAGGGATGTTGGATTTTATTGAAAGCTTTTTCTGGATCTATTGAGATAATCAGACTTTTTTGGTTTCAATTCTATTCATGCAGTAAATCACATTTATTAATTTGCATATGTTGAACCAGTCTTGTATCCCAGGAATAAAGCTTATTTGATCATGGCGTATTAACTTTTTCATGTGTTGCTGGATCTGGATTTAGTTTGCAGGTAATTTGTTGAGGATTTTTGCATCTATGTTGATCACAGATACTGGCCTGAAGGTTTTTTTGTTTTGTTTTGTTTTGTTTTCATTTTGTTCTGCCAGATATTGCTACTTGGTTGATGCTGGCTTCATAGAATGAGTTAGGGAAGAGTCACTCCTCAAATTTTTGGAATAGTTTCAGTATAATTCAGCCAGTTCTTTATATATCTGGTAGAATTCACCTCTGAATTCATCTGATCCAGGGCTTTAGTTGGTTGATAGGCTTTTTGTTACTGATTTAATAGTAGAGATATTAAATATTGGACTACTCAGTGTTTCAATCTCTCCCTGAATCAATCTTGAGAGATTGTGCATTTCCAGGAATTTATCTATTTACCATAGATTTTCTAATTTGTTCACACAGAGTTCTTCATAGTATTCTTTGGGAATCTTAAGTATTTCTGTGGGGTCACATGTAATGTCATTTTTGTCATTTCTAATACTTATTTGAATCCTCTGTTCTTTTTATTTGTTAATTTTGCTAGTGGCTTATCAACCTTGTTTATTTTTTCCTAAGAACTAACTCTTGGTTTCATTGATCTTTGGCATGGATTTTTGCACCTCAATATTATCTGAGTCTTCTCTAATTTTAATTATGTTTAACTTTCTGCTAGCTTTAAGGTTGGCTTGTTCTTCGTTTTCTAGTTCCTTTATATGCAAAAATTAGATTATTAATTAGAGATCTATCTACATTCACTATGAAGATATTTAATGCTATATACTTTATTCGTAACACTGCTTTAACTGCATCCCAAATATTTTGGTAAGTTGTGTCCTTAGTTTCATTAATTTCAAAGAATTTTTTGATTTTTGCTTTACTTTTTGTGTTCACTCAGGAGTTATACAGAAACAAGTTATTTTATATATATATATATATATATATATATATATATATATATATATATATGAGTTGTTAAGACTTCTTATTAAACTGTATGCTTTATCATTATACAATGCCCCCTTTCTCCTTAATTTTTATAGGTTTAAAATCTGTTTTATCTGATATAAGAATAGAGACTCCTGCAGTTTTTTTTTTTTTCTTATATTTACATACCATCACACTGAATAGGCAAAATCTGGAAACATTCCCCTTGAGAATTGAAACAAGGCAGGGATGCACACTGGCTACTTTTACTCAATATAGTATTGGAAGTCCTAGCCAGAGCAATCAGGAAATAGAAATAAATAAAAGTAATGCAAATAGGAAAAGAAGAAGTCAAATTACCTTTATTGATAATATAATTTTATAACTAGAAAACCCCAAACGCTCCAGGGTAAGGATCTCAGAAATGAAAAATGCTTCAGGATACAAAACCAATGAACAAAAGGATAATGTTTTAGGATAAAAAAACGATGAAAAAATTTAGTAGCATTGCTATACACAAACAATGTTCAGTCTGAGAGTGCAATTAACAATACAATACCATATACAATAGCCACAAAGAAAATGAAATACCTAGAAATAGTGCTAACCAAGAAGGTGAAATATCTATGCAAGGAGAATTACAAAATCTTGCTGAAAGAAATAAAAGATGACTGAAGTAAGTTGAAAAACATTCCATGCTCATGGATTAGAAGAATCAATATAATTAAAATGGCCACACCATCCAAAGCAATATACAAATTTAACCCTACTTGTAAAAAACTACAAATGTCATTCTTCAAGAATTAGTAAAAATAACAATTCTAAAACTTATATGGAAACATAAAGGAGCTCAAGTAGCCACAGCAATCCTAAGCAAAAAGAACAAAATCATAAACATCACACTCTTTTACTTCATACTATACTATAAGGCTATAGTAACCAAAAGAGCATGGTACTGGTACAAAAAGAGACACTGAGTAATGGAATAGAATTGAAAACTCAGAAATAAACCTATACACTTACAACCATCTGATCTTCAACAAGGCTGACAAAAACAAGAAATGGGAAAAGGACTCCCTTTTCAAATGGTGCTGGGTTAACTGGCTAGCTATATGCAGCAGAATGAAACTAGACACTTACAATAAACAAAAATTAACTCAAATGTATTAAATATTTAAGTGTAACACCTGCAACCATAAGAATCTTAGAAGACAAAGCAGGAAATAACTTTCTAAGCATTGGCCTTTGAAAAGAATTTGTTTGTAAGTCCCCCAAAGCAATTGCAGCAAAAACAAAAATTGATGAGTGGAACCTAATTAAACTAATGAGTTTGCACATAGCAAGAAAAAATATATATTGAGTAAACAGACAACCTGAAAAATAGGAGAAAATATTCACAAACTGTGCATCTGACAGAGGTCTTATATCCAGAATCTATATGGAATTTAAACAAATAAACAAGCAAAACACAAATAACTCCATTAAAAATAGACAAAAGATATTAACAGACACTTCTCAAAAGATGATATACAAGCAGCCAACAGACATATGAAAAAAATGTTCATCACATCTAATCATCACAGAAATGCAACTCAAAACCACATTGAGATGACATTTTGAACCTGTCAGAATGGCAATTATTAAAGAGTCAAAAATGAACAGATGCTGGTGAGGCTGTGGATAAAAAGGAGTGCTTACACACTGTTTGTGGGAATGTAAATTAGTTCACAAGCTGTGGAAAGCAGTTTGGAGATTTCTCACAATTAGATTCAACTCAAATAAGACTATACCAATACATAAAGAAACCATCAGAAATCAAAGATAAAGTGAATCCTGAAAGCAACAAAAAAAAAGAAACAAATTACAAATAATACAATTCCAATAACCATAGTGGCAAGCTTCTCAGCAGAAATATTACAGGCCCCATGAGAGTTGAGTGATATAATCAAAGTACTAAAGCCAAAAAAAAAAAAAAAAAAAAAAAAAGCCTGCCAGCCAAAAATACTTCACCAAGCAAAGCTGTCCAGAAGTAAATAAAATAAAAGACTTTCTCAAACACTAGCTGAGAGAGTTTAGTACCACCAAAGGTATCATAGAAGAAATGCTAAGGAAAGTTCTTCAAGCTGAAGAGAAGAATGCTAATTAGAAACACAAAACAGTGACATTATAAAACACATGAGTAAAAGTAAGTATAAGGTAAAATTCTGTAGGTTGCCTGTTCACTCTGATGGTAGTATGGGAGAAAATTTTTGCAATCTACTCATCTGACAAAGGGCTAATATCCTGAACCTACAAAGAACTCAAACAAATTTACAAGAAAAAAACAAACAACCCCATCAAAAAGTGGGCAAAGGATAAAACAGACATTTCTCAAAAGAAGACATTCATACAGCCAACAGACACATGAAAAAATGCTCATCATCACTGGCCATCAGAGAAATGCAAATCAAAACCACAATGAGATACCATCTCACACCAGTTAGAATGGCAATCATTAAAAAGTCAGGAAACAACAGGTGCTGGAGAGGATGTGGAGAAATAGGAACACTTTTACACTGTTGGTGGGATTGTAAACTAGTTCAACCATTATGGAAAACACTATGGCGATTCCTCAAGGATCTAGAACTAGAAGTACCATATGACCCAGCCATCCCATTACTGGGTATATACCCAAAGGATTATAGATCTTGCTGCTATAAAGACACATGCACATGTATGTTCAATGCGGCACTATTCACAATAGCAAAGACTTGGAATCAACCCAAATGTCCATCAGTGACAGACTGGATTAAGAAAATGTGGCACATATACACCATGAAATACTATGCAGCCATAAAAAAGGATGAGTTTGTGTCCTTTGTAGGGACATGGATGCAGCTGGAAGCCATCATTCTCAGCAAACTATCACAAGAACAGAAAACCAAACACCACATGTTCTCACTCATAGGTAGGAACTGAACAATGAGATCACTTGGACTCGGGAAGAGGAACATCACACACTGGGGCCTATTGTGGGGAGAGGGGAGGGAGGAGGGATTGCATTGGGAGTTATACCTGATGTAAATGACGAGTTGATGAGTGCTGACGAGTTGATGGGTGCAGCACACCAACATAGCACAAGTATACATATGTAACAAACCTGCACGTTATGCACATGTACCCTAGAACTTAAAGTATAATAATAAAAAAAAAAGAAAAAAAGAAAAAAAATGTATAAAGTAAAATTCAAAATACTTTGTTAGTGTAATGGTGGTTTGTAAATCACTTCTATATTCAGTATATAGGTTAAAATACAAAACTATTAAAAATAGTAACTATAATAATTCAATAAAGGATATACTATATAAAGATGTACGTTGTGACACCAAAAAATATAAAATGTTTCATGAAATGGAGTAGAATTGCTGAGGTTTTCTTCTGTGAATAAATTTAAGCTGTTATCAGCTTAAAATAGCCTGTTATATACATGTGCCATATTGGTGTGCTGCACCCATTAACTCATCATTTACTTTAGGTATATCTCCTAATGCCATGACTCCCCCCTACCCCCTCCCCACAATAGGGCCCGGTGTGTGATGCTCCCCTTCCTGTGTCCAAGTGATCTCACAAACCTGCACGTTGTGCACATGTACCCTAGAACTTAAAGTATATATAAAAAAAATAGCCTGTTATAACTATCAGGTGTTCTATGAAACCTCAAGAAACCACAAAGCACAATCCTGTAGTATATAGGGAGAAGATAAAAATAAGAAATCAAAAATTATTTCTAGGGAAAATCACCTAATCACATAGAAGATAGTAAAAGAAAAAAAAAGGATAAAACAATCAACAAACAATTAACACAATGGTAGTAGTCTTTAAATATCAATAAACAAATTAAATCTAAATGTATTAAATTCTCTAATTAAAAGTCAAAGAGTGGCTGAATGGATTAAATACAAAATAAAACTAGACCCTATGGTATTCTGCCTACAAAAAAAACTCACTTCATATTTAAGGACACACCTGGATTGGGAACAATAAACATGAATGTGAAAAAAAAATACTCCACACCAATATAATGAAGTACAAGTAGCTCTACCTATGTCAGTTAAAATAGAAGTCGAGTCACAAACTGCAAAAGAAACAAAGCAAGTCATCATACAAAGATAAGGGAGTCTATTCATCAAAATATTAAAATAATTGTAAATACACTTGTGTAAAACATTAGCACACATAAATATATAATGGAAATATTAATAACTCTGAAGTGACAGACAGATGGTGACACCATAGTAGTAGAAAACTTTAATACCCCACTTTCAACAATGGATACATCATTCAGACAGAGAATAAATAAGATCCCAGTAGAAACGAACAAAATAGTAGACCAAATGAAATAGACATATACAGAACATTCCATCCTACAATAGCAGAATGTACATTTATTGCAAGAACACATGGAACATTCTCCAGGATAGATTCAATGTTAGCCTGGAAAAAACATGTTAACTAATTGAAAAATATTGCAATATATCAAATATGTTTTCTGATACTGATGATATTAAACTGGAAATCAGTAACAGAAGGAATTTAATAAAATACAAATAGAAATCCCTGAAACATAATCCTACAAAAGAGCCAATGGATAAAAAAAAAAAAAAGAAAGGAATGTTAAAAATATATTAAGAAAACATAAAATGGAAATATAACATATAAAAAAAAAACAAATAAGATTCATTAAAAGTAGCTTTAAGAGAAAAGATTATGGCAACAAATGTCTACATTGAAAAAGAAGAAAGATCTCAAATAAACAACCTGCTATTATACCTCAAGGAACTAAAAAGAGAAAACCAAACTAGGCCAAACTTAATTGAAGAAAATAAATAATAAAGAGCAGAGAATAAATCAATAAAATGAAGATAAAAAAATAGAAAAATCAATAAAGCAGATTTTTTTTTGAAATGATGAAAAAAAACTTAGGTAGATGAAGATAAAAAGAGATAAAACATAAATAAAAATAATTAAAAGGAAAGAGAAGACATTACAACTGATATTACAAAAAGTAAAAAGGAACATAAGACTTTTGTGTGGACAATTATATCAGAAAAAATGGATAACCTAAAAGAAATGACTGTATTCTGAGAAACAATACAACCCACCAAGACCAAATCCTGAAGAAAGAAAATCTGAACAGACCAATAATGAGTATAAAAACTGAATCAGTAATAAATGTCTCTTTAAAGAAAAGTGCAGGACTTTGTGGTTTCACTGGTGAATTCTTCCAAACATTAAAGAAAGATTAATACCAAACCTTCTCAAACTTTTCTAAAAATTAAGACAGCAGGAATACTTCCAAACTGATTTTGCAAAGCCAGCATGACCCTGATGCCCAAACCAGATAGTAACATTATAAGGAAAGAAAGTTACAGTTCAATATCCCTGATGAACATAGATGCCAAAATTCTCAACAAAATTCTAGTAAATGGAGTTCAACAGCATATTGAAAAAATAATTTACCATAACCAAGTAAAATTTATCCCAAGGATTCAAGAATGGTCTAACATACACAAATTTAGAGATGAGATATACTGTGCATTAAGGAATAATGACCAAAAAATATGATCTTAATAGATGCAGAAAAAGCATTTGTTAAATGTTCAAGATTCCTTCATATAAAAACTCTAAAAAATTTAGGTGTGGAAGGAATGTGCCTCAATACAATAATGGCCATATATGACAAACACACAGTTAACATAGTCAATGATAAAAAGTTGAAAACATTTCTTTTAAGTTCAGAAAAGAGACAAAGGTGTCTACTCTCAACATTTTTATTTGAATACTGGCAGTAATAGCCAAAGAAATTAGGAGGAGAAATAAAAAACATTCAATTGAAAAGAAAAGGGGCCTATCATGGGGAGGGGGGAGGGGGGAGGGATTGCACTGGGAGTTATACCTGATGTAAATGACGAGTTGATGGGTGCAGCAGACCAACATGGCACAAGTATACATATGTAACAAACCTGCACGTTATGCACATGTACCCTACAACTTAAAGTATAATAATAATAAATAAATTTAAAAAAAAATTAAAGTATTGCCTTTTTAATATGATATGATATTTTATACAAAATTATTAAAATTGTTGAAACTAAGAAATTACTTCAGTAAATTTGGAGTTTGTAAAGTAAACGTATAAAAAAGGGTAGAATTTTTGTACACTAACCTTGAACTATTAAACAGTAGAAGCAAAAAGAAAATTACATTTACAATAGCCACAAACATTAAAATACTTGGAAATAAATTTATGCAAAGTGGTGAAAGACCTACACACTGAAACTGTAAAACAATGAAGAAATTAATGAAAGAAGGCATGAATAAATGAAAATATATCCTGCGTGTTTGTGTATAGGAATAATTAATATTGTTAACGTGCCCATACTACCCAAATGCTATCTACAGATTCAATGTAATTCCTATCAAAATATAAATACTATTTTTATCAGAGGTAGAAAAAAACAATTCTAAAATTCATTTAAAACTACAAATGACCCTGAATAGCTAAAGCAATCTGGAGTAATAAGAACAAAGCTGAAGACATCTCCCTATCTGACTTTAAAATATACTACAAAGCTATAGTAACCAAAGCAGCATAGTATTAGTATAAACAAAGACACCTAGAAGAATGGAATAAAGTAGTAAGCCAACAAATAAATCCAGGCATTGACAGTCCATTGATTTTTAAGAAATTTACTATAAGTGCACATTGGAGAAAAGACAGTTTCTTTAAGAAATAGTGCTGGGAAAAGTGGATATTCACATGCAGAGGAATTAAATTAGGCCCCTATATCACACTGTATTAAAAAAATCAACTAAAAATGGTCGAAAGACTTAAATGTTAAGACTTAAAACTGTAAAACTACTAGAAGAAAACAGGGGAAATGTTTCACGACATTGGAGTGGGCAACGATTATTTTAATGTTCCCCAAAAACACAGGTAAAAAAGTAAAAATAGACAAATGGGATTACATCAAACTGAAAAGCTTCTGGACAGCTAAGGAAACAATAAACATAGCAAAGGAAACCTACAAAATCAGAGAAGATATTTTCAAGTACTTCATGTGAGTAGGGGTTAATATTCAGACATATAAGGAACTCCTGCAACTCAATAGCAAAAATATAAATAACCTGATTAAACCGTAAGGAAATGATCTAAATAGAAATTTCTCTAAAGAAGACATGCAAATGACCAACAGGTATGTAAAAACATTGTTCGACATTGCTAAACAAAGCTGAGAGCAAACTAAAACCACAATGAGATATTACCTCACACCTGTTAGAAGGGCTACTACAAAAAAGATGAATAAGTGTTGGTGAGTATGTGAAGAAAAGGGAAATTTTGAACACTATTGATTGAAATTTGAATTAGTACAGCTATTAAAAAAATAGAGTCAAGGGAGGGAAAACGGTCAACTAGAAGTTGCTAGTGTTTTCTGCTCTCATAGAAAGAAATATAAGAGGCAAGTGAATACTACACCTTTCACTGTAACATTCAGGTATATATATGCATTGAAATTTATCCAGGAAAAAACTTGACCCATGGATAACAGAGAAAAGAAAGACAGGATGACTCTGCCCCACCCCTACCCCGCCCCGTGGGAATAACATGGAGACAGGGGAGACTTTCCTGCCCAGGGAAACAGTGAGTGAGAAACCCCAAGAGCCTACATTTCTTTCATGAATCCTTGCAACCCTGATGTCAGGAGAGCCTCTTGTGAACCCGCTCCACCAGGGCCTTCAGTCTGGCATGCAGAGCTAGGTGGAGTCTTGGCAGAGCCATCACTCAGGCACACATTGAGTTCTGGGAGCCTTGGGTCCCTGGGCATTGTGGCAATAGCAGCTGCATCTCCAGCAAAGGGGCAGGTTAGCATCCCTTACACGCCCCGAGGCTGAATCCAGGGGCTGAGCAACAGTGGCAACCAGGCTTTACTTTCATGAAAGCTTTCAGGAAAAGACCCACTGCCTGGGACTCCAGCCACCCACAGCCAATGTTCTTGGGCTGACAGCAGCTACACAACTCCCTGAAATGAAACTCTCAGAGGAAAACTTGGGCTAGCATATTTGCGGCTTTGCAGCCTTTACTGCTGTTGCCTTAAGGCTCTGGAAAATCCAAGGTGACTAGGTACTGGAGCAGATCCCCAGTACAGCACAGCCACTCTTCAGAGAACTGGCCAGACTGTTTATTATGCAGGTCTCAGATCCCATTTTTCCTCATTCAGCAGGAGGTCTCAACCAGAGACTCCACCCAATACCGGTTGGAAATATCAGGCCCTTAGCAGCTCCACACCCCCCTGGGACAGAGCTTCCACAGAGAGAAGTGAGGTGTCATCTTTGCTTTCTTGAAGCCCTTGCTTTAGCTGCCTTCAGACTCTGTAGAGTCTGTGAGAATAAGGGACTGGTGCCCAACCCCAGAACAATTCAACTACTTAATGGAAAAGTGGCCAGCCTGTCTTCCATACAGGTCTCAGACATTACTTTTCCTCATTGGGAGAGGCTGCATGAACTGTGACTCCAGGATAACCACTTTGCTCCCAACTGATCACTTCAATAAAATGTGCTCAGTTTTTCTCTGAAGAGAATATCCCAGAGTCAACCCACAACTCCTCCAGCATTGCAGCTGCAGCGGTACCTTTTTAAGCTCCCTCAGGCAGGGGAAGGAACAAAGGGCCTAGTTGCTATGCTGGCACCCCCAGTGCACAGCAGCCAACGTATACAGAGAACTCCAGTCTCTCTACTATGGGAACTCCCATCTCCCACTCTTCACCAGGCAGGGACCCCAGCTCAGGACTGCAGAACAGCTACCAAACTCATGACTGAGAAAGCCCACTTGCTGTGGTTCTGAAATTTCCTGGGGAGAGGTTCCCAGAGGCAACCAACCGCTCCTCTGCCACTGCTACAGCAGTGGTTCTGCCCCTGCCGCCCTTGCTCTGAGGAAGAAATAAAGAGCCTGAGGGCTACACCCAAGTGTACAGCATGCCACAATCACCACATTAATAAGAGACCTGTCTCTCCTACTTGTGAGCCCTTGACCGCTTGCTCCACAACAACCAGAACCCCCAGCTCAGGCCAGCAGTGCAGTCACACCACCCTCTGGTTGAATACTCCCAGTAGTAACAGCTCTATGTTTCTTGGAGGTGGAGTTCCCAGTGGCAACTGAAAGCCCATCTGCCATTGCCTCTGCAGTGATACTGCCCCTGCTCCCCTCAAACTGAGGAAAGTGCAAAGACCCTAAGTGCCTTATCAACACTTCCAGCAAGCTGCAATTACCCTAAGTAGAGGAGGCCAATCTATCTCCCACAGGTCCCATCTACCATCCCTGCTCATTGCCAGGCAGAGATGCCCTGGTTTGGGCCCACAGTGAAACCCCTTCCTTCTGGGATGGCCACACTGATTGATTGCAGCTCCACATCTCTCCGGAGTGTAGCTCCAGAAGAAAAGTGAAAGATCCTCAGGCACAATTACTGTCAGAGGATCTTTTCCTAGAGGTCTCTTCCCCTACTGCCTCCAAGTTGAGGAGGGAAGATGAGATCTGAGATCAACCCAGAGCTGTGGTGTGCAGCCTGGGTTTGCCAAGTCATGATCTGCAGCCAGCATTCAAGTGGGAGAGAAGCCTATGCTTTCAGAGCACTGAAAGAAAGCACAGCTGTAACTGGGAAGAAATACAGAGAAGTCACATGATTGAGCAAGAGTCTACATACTGACAATTATGCTTAAGTGCCACATACCGGATCATATCTAAAATGTTTAACAACAAAAATACTTTGTTTAAGTACTACCCTGTGAAATCAAAGATAAGAAGTTAGCTTCAAATCAAGACCCTGTGCAAAGTGTTTACTCTCTGGAAACACTGGGAAAAGAATTTTGCTGAATGTACTCAATCTACACTGCAGTTAAAGGAACACTCATACAGAGAAATAAGAAAGAACCAGCAAAAGAAATCTGGCAATTCAAATGGCCAGAGTGTCTTCTGTCCTTGAAGTAACCACTCTAATTCTCAAGCAAGAGTTCTTAATAGGGATGAGATGCCTGTGATGAAATAAATAGAACTCAGAATATGGATAGGAATGAACATCATTGAGATTCAGGAGAATATCAAAACTCAATCAATGCAAGGAATCTAAGAATTACAAGAAGATGATACAGCAGCTGACATATGAAATAGCCAGGATAAAAAAGATCCTAACTGATCTCATAGAGCTAAAAAAATTTACAAGAATTTCTTAATGCAATCACAAGTGTTAACAGAAGAATAGACCAAGCCAAGAAAAGAATCTCAGAATTTGAAGACTGCCTCTCTTATTTCAGAGGATGAAATAAGATGGAGGAAGAAAAATCTGCCTCTCTGAAATAAGAGAGGCAAACAAAAGCTTTCTTTTTTAATGAAACTGAATGAAAAAAAAAAAAAACCTCTGAGAAATATGGGATTATGTAAATGGACCAAATCTACAAATCACTGGCATTCCTGAAGGAGACAGGGAGAAGGTAAGCAACATTAAAATCTTATTTCAGGATATCTTGCATGAAAACTTTCTCAACCTTGCTAGAGAGGCCAATATTCAAATTAAGAAAATGCAGAGAACCTCTGTGAGATACTACACAGCAAGATCTTCCCAGGACAAATAATCATTAGACGTTCGAAGGTCAAAATGAAAGAAAAGTTGTAAATGACAGCTAGAGAGAAAAAGCAAGCCACCTTCAAAAGGGAACACCATTAGGCTAACAGCAGAACTTTCAGCAGAAACCCTACAAGCCAGAAGAGATTGGGGGCCTATATTCAACATTCTTAAAGAAAAAAAATATCCAACCAAGAATTTCATATCCAGCCAAACTAAGACTCATAAGTAAAGAATAAATAAAATTATTTTCAGACAAACAAATGCTTGTTACCAGCAGACCTTTCTTACAAGAGCTGCTGAAAGAAACACTAAATATGGAAAGGCACTACAAAAACACAGTTAAGTACACAAGCGAGTGACACTTTAAAGCAACCACACAAACAGGTTCATATAATAACAAGCTAAGAATACGATGACAGGACCAAATCCACACATATCAATATTAACCTAGAGAGTAAATGGTCTAAATGCCCCAATTAAAAGGCACAGAGTGACAAGCTGGATAAACAAGCAAGATCCAATCATATGCTGTTTTTAATCTCATGTACAGACACACATAGGTTCAAAATCGAAGGATGAAGAATAATCTGCCAAGCAAGTGGAAAAGAGAGAAAAGCAGGAGTTGCAATCCTAACTTCAGACAATACAAATGTTAAAACAAAATTAAACCAACAAATATCAAGAAGGACAAGGGAGAGCATTATATGATGGTAATAGTTTAAATTGAAAAAGAAGGCCTAACTATTCTAAACATATATGCATCTAACTCAGGAGCACCTAGATTCATAGAGCAAGTTTGTAGAGACCTACAAACAGAATTAGACTCCTGCACAATAATAGTGGAAGACTTCAGTACCCCACTAAATGTTCTAAACAAATCATTGAGGCATAAAACTAACAAATATATTCGGGACCTAAAATAAACACTGGACCAAATGGACCTGATAGATTTCTAGAGAATTTGCCAGCCCCAGAAAGCAGAATATACATTCTTCTCATTGCCACATGGCACATATCACCCCCTGTCTGAACACTTCTAGGAGTAATGGCTACTCTAAACTCTAAATGGAACTCTAAATTGGAAAACACAATAGAACGTAAAACAATTCTCAGCAAATGCAAAAGAACTAACATCAAACCAACCACTCTCAGACTACAGCAAAATAAAATTAGAAATCAAGGCTAAAAATATTGCTCAAAGCCATACAATTATATAAAAATTAAACAACCTGCTCATGAATGACTTTGGGTAAGAAATGAAATTAAGGGAGAAATCAAGAAGTCTTTGAAACAAATGAGAACAGAATCTCTGGAACATAGCTAAGTGTTAAGAGGAAAAATTATAGCACTAAACACCCACATAGAAAAGTATGAGAGTTCTCAAGTTTACAACATAATATAACATCTAAAAGAACTAAGGAACCAAGAGCAAACCAACTCCAAAGCTAGCAGAAGACAATAATCCAAATCAGAGCTAAACTAAAGGAAAGTAAAAAACAAACAAACAACAACAGACAACAACAAAAAAAAACATTTAAAAGATCAACAAATCCAGGAATTGGTTTTCTGAAAAATTTAATTAAATAGATAGACCACCAGCTAGAAAAATAAAGAAGGTAAGACAGAACACTCAAATAAACACAATTAGAAATGACAATGGTGATGCTATCACTGATGCCAAGGAAATACAAATAAACATCCCAGAATATTATGAACACCTCTATGCACACCAACTAGACAATTTAGAAGAAATTGATAAATTACTGGATACATACACCTTCCCAAGACTGAAGCAAAAATAAATTGAATCCTTGAACAGTCCAATAACAAGCTCCAAAATTGAATCAGTAATAAATAGATTAACAACCAAATACAAGCCCAGGACCAGATAAATTTATGGCCATATTTTACTAGATGTACAAAAAGGAGTTGATAAAATTTCTACAGAAACTATTTCAAGTAATTGAGAAAAAGAAATTCCTCCCTAATTTATTCTATGAGGCCAACATCATCTTGAAACCAAAACCTTGGAAAGATACAATAACAACAACAAAAAGAAAATGTTAGGCAAATATCCTGAATGAATATCAATGCAAAAATCCTCAACAAAAAACAGGCTAACCAAATCCAGTAGCACATTAAAAAGCGTATTCGCCATGATAAAGTAGGCTTTATTCCTGGTATGCAAGGTTGGTTCAACTTGTGCAAATCAATAAATGTGATTATTCACATAAACAGAACTAAAGACAAAAATCACATGATTATCTCAATAGATTAAGAAAAGGTTTTTGATAAAATTCAATATCCTCTATGTTAAAAACTCTCAACAAACTATGTATTGAAGTAACAAATCTCAAAACAATGAGTCATCCATAACAAACCCACAGCTAATATCATACTGAATGGGCAAAAGCTGGAAGCACTATCATTGAAAACTGGCACAAGACAAGGATGCCCTCTCTTACCACTACTATTCAAAATAGTATTGGAAGTCCTGTCCAGAGCAATCAGGTAAGAAAATGAAATAAAAAACATCCAAATAGAAGGAGAGGAAGTCAAAGTATCTCTCTTTGCACTTAACATGATTTTATACCTAGAAAACGCTATAGTCTCAGTCCAAAAGCTGCTTTAAGCTGATAAAAACAACTTCAGGAGAGTCTCAGGATACAAAATCCATGTACAAATATCATTACCATTCCAAAACACCAACAACATTAAAGACAAGAGCCAAATCTGCAATGTAATTTGATTCACAATCACCCCAAAAATAATAAAATTCCTAAAAATTGAACCAGAGAAACGAAAGATATATTCAAGGAAAACTACAAAACAGTGCTCAAAAAAAAAAAAAAAAAAAAAAAAAAAATTCAGAGATGACACAAGTAAGTGGAAAAACATTCCATGCTCATGGATAGGAAGAATCAATATCATTAAAATGGTCATCCTGCCCAAAGCAATTTAGAGATTCAACGTTAGTCCTATTGAACAATCAATTACATTTTTCACAGAACTAAACAAAAAAAAAGTTTCAAAATTCATATGGAACAACAACAAAAAAGTGCTCGAATAGCCAAAGCAATCATAAGCAAAATGAAAAAAGCTAGAAGTATCACACTACCTGACTTCAAATTATCCTGCAAGCCTAAAGTAACCAAAACAGCATAGTACTAGCACAAATACAGACACATAGGCCAATGGAACAGAATAGAGAGCCCAAAACAGGGCCATACACCTACAACCATCTGATCTTTCCCAAAGCTGACAAAAAAAAAGCAATGCGGAAAGGGCTCCCTATTCAATAAATGGTGTTGGAAAACTGGCTGGTCACATGCAGAATATTGAAACTGGACCCCTTCCTTACAATATATCGAAAAATTAAAGATGGATTAAAGACTTAAATGTAAACCCCAACACTATAGAAACTCTAGAAGACAACCTAGGCAATATCTTTTGGGCATAGGAACAAGGAAAGATTTCATGAAGAAGCCAAAAGCAATTGCAACAAAAGCAAAAATTGATAAATGGGATCTAATTAAACTAAAGAGCTTCTGCAGAGCAAAGAAACTATCAACAGAGTAAACAAACAACCTTCAGAATTGGAGAAAACGTTTGCAAATTATGTATCTGACAAAGGTCTAATATCCAGCATCTATAAGGAACTTAAATTAGCAAGAAAAAAAATAAACCTATTAAAAATTGAACAAAGGACAAGAAAAAAATCACTTTTAAAGAGGAGACACACCTGAAGCCAAATATGTGGAAAAAAAGAAGCTCAACAACACTGATCATTAGAGAAATGCAAATCAAAATCACAAGGAGATACCATCTCACACTATTCAGAATGGCGATTATTAAAAAGTCAAGAAACAGCAGATGGTTGTAATGTTGCAGGGAAAAAGGAATGCTTTTACACTGTTGGTGAGAATGTAAATTAGTTCGACCATTGTGAAATACAGTGTGGCCATTCCACAAAGATCTAGAAGCAGAAATACCATTTGACTCTACAATACCAATACTGTGCAAATACCCAAAGGAATATAAATAGTTCTGTTGTAAAGACGCATGTATAGGTATGTTCATTGCAGCACTATTCACAATAGCGAAGACATGGAATCAACCTAACTGCCTATTTATGGGAAACTGGATAAAGAAAATGTGGGTATGTATACACCACAGAATAGTATGCAGCTATAATGAAGAACAAGATCATGTTCTTTGCAGGAACATGGATGGAGCTGGAGACCATTAACCTTACCAACTAATACAGGAACAGAAAACCAAACACTTCATATTCTCACTTATAAGTGGGAGCTAAATGAGGAGAATACATGGACACAAAGAAGGGAACAACAGACACTGGGGCCTACCAGAGGGAGGAGGGAGAGGACCCGGAAAAGTAACTAATGAGTACTAGGCTTACTAAGCTTAATACCTGGGTGACAAAATAATCTGTACAACACACTCCTGTGACACAAGTTTACCCATATAACGAACATGCACATGTACCATTGACTTTAAAAATTAAAGAAATATATATATATTATATATATAAAAACTAAAGAAATATATATATTTACTTTATATATATAAATATATATATATTTACATTAGGATTGATGGCAGTATAGTCTGAGACTGTATACTCTCTTTTTTTACAACCCTATTCATGTATTATTTGATAAATTATTAAAAGAAATTAAATTTTCAAAAAACATAAAAGAAAATAAATACAAATATTCTTTGGTTCTTAACTCCCTGTATGTAGAATCTGTCATACAGACTTTAAACATCAGCTGTTTTATATTCATTAATTTATTGATTTATTCAAATACATTTGTTAAACTCCTACTATTTGTCACTATCCTAGAAATTGAAGATAATTAGCGAAAAGAGATCCATGGTGAAAAAAGAGCTGGAATATTTATCAATACAAAAAGTTTTGTATAAATTGTTTTATGTCCATACTATGGAATAAAGTGTGTGAACCTATTTGACTCTTCAATAGTTTTGGAAGGACATCTATGCCAAACTGTTGACAGTTGTATAATAAAGCAGAACACAGAAACCTTGGGTACTTCTATCCCTAATAAAATTATTTGTAATTTACCTTTTCAAATTTATTGGTTTCCATTTTAAACTATAAACTTTGTTCTCAAAATTTCAAAGGAAGGCCAGGTGTGGTGGCTCACACCTGTAAACTCAGTACTTTAGGAAGTTGAGGTGGGTGGATCACCTGAGGTCAGGAGTTCAAAACCAGCCTGGCCAACATGGTGAAACCCCGTCTAAAAATAAAAAAAAATTGCTGGGCATGGTTGCACATGCCTGGAGTCCCGGCTACTTGGGAGGCTGAGGCAGGAGAATTGCTGGAAGCTGGGAGGTGGAGGTTGCAGTGAGCTGAGATCACGCCATTGCATTCCAGCCTGGGCAACAAGAGTGAAACTCTGTCTCCAAAAAAATAAAAATAAATAAAAATAAAACATCAAAGGAACATCTTTGGGCTTATATTCTGAACTTTATGCTTTGCTTTCCTAATGCTTTATTCTCTGTGTCCTTTTAGTAACCAGAGGCTTATTAATATACAATATTTTTAGATGGCATATTGTGTTTCTAACCTATATATAATGTAAATTGGGTAACTAATTTCTAGTAAAAGGAAACATTTCATTTATGTATTATTAATTGACAAAATTACAAGTATTTGTGGTATACAATGTGATATTTTAATATACATATTGTAAAAAAAAATTACCCAAGGTGAGAACTGAATAGTAATACATAAAAGTAGTATTTCTGCTAAGTTTATTTTAAAAAAAGATCTGTTTATTAAACACATATATTATTTAGATAGTTTTTTTCTAATCATAGGCCACATCTATATTATGCAACTATACAGAGAAACAGGAAAATGGAAAAATTGTAACCACATGCCCAGGTGTAAGGCTACCCAATGTCAAACAGCTGGAAATAGCTGGAAGCCTGACCAAAATGTTCAGTTTTTATCCAGATGTTTGGAATCACATAGTGGCAACCAAAGATGACATCCAAAGTCTAATTATTTTATCTCTTTATGAGGAAAAGCATGTCTACACCAAATGAATTACTCTACATTGATGGTATTTTGACAACTACCCTGTCACCACGGTAAAAAAAAAAAAAAAAAAAAAACCAGATTATTTGTGTTTGCTTAAGAACTACTTATCCTACAATAAGTTTTTATTTCAGACCATAATGAATGTAATCAACCCTATGCTCTTCTCACAAACTACTTCTGATACTCATGGATTTACATGGTCTAGGCATAGTCCAGGACATCTTCTAACCTACTTCTCTATGAGAAACTAATAATGCCTTCCCAGAATACCGTGTTTGAACCATTTCACAACTGTGAGTCATTTTCTTTAACATGAAAATCCCCTTCAGTGGGGACTATTATCCTTTGTCCTTTACAGTAATTAATATATATTTTGTCAGTAGCCATTCATCGTATTTTTCCCAGCATCCAGTCCCTGTCCCAACCCTCATTGCCAGTCATTTTCTGGAAACTTAGCTGCTTTGTTTTTAGAATGGACTATAACCAACCAAGGACCCAAAATCTCTCCTATGGTCTTTTTCCAAACTTTAGGCCTTGGAAAACCTTCAACTCAAATATACACATCATTGGGCTTATGTCGAAGTACTCACCACTTCAGTGTACCCCTCCATGTCACCTCAGATACAAAATTATTTTACCTGTAACCCATAATATAAAATAAACTCTTAAAAGTCTTAGCATAAAACACTTAAAAATAGTAAATTTGCTTGAATTTTATACCAGCATAGAGATAAGTTTCATTCCTAGTTAAATTTTCCTGAAGAACTACAGTAAAAGTGAGCTGGCACATGTTTACAGATACATTTCTATAATAGACAAGCAGGACAATTGTTGAGGAAAAATTAGGTCATTTAGGAAGACACTTAATGAGGAAGATAAAGTATTTTGAGAGTAGGACTATTTTGTATGTGTAAAATAATAAAACCTTTGAATAATCAGTTAGTGGTCTTGAAATTATTAATCAATAGGAGATTTTGCTGATTGATACCATTAGTTGAATCTGATGTTTTTGTTGATATAGTTATTTCATTTGAAAATCTTATCTATAATTCTAAAAAATAATTAACAGTAATTAAATTGGAGTTTTCAAAATAGGTTGGCTATTTTTATTCTCCTTAATAGAAAAGATTATTAAATCAATACCACATGTACCATAATATGCCCTCCACACATACAATCCATTTAAAGGGATAAATGTAGCTTTGTGTATACTATAGTGTTTGATGGCATTTAATTTTAGTTTTCTTTCAACTGTTGTTTTAGAAAGAAGATATAATCTTTTAAAAATCTGTTGAAAGTGATTTTATAACATAGCAAACTATATTTTTTATATTCAATATTTTGCTCCCTTCATTTTTCCCCTGTATTTTACTATAGCTGTTTTTATTCTTTGGTAACATTTATGTTATACTTTATTTTTTTACTTTATTTTTATTTTTGATTTATGTTACATACAAAGAAATTTGGTTATTAATGCTTTCTATATCTGATACTTTATTCTGGCATTTGAAACCAGTATTTTAAATTACATTTATTTAGAAGCCTTTGTGTAAACTATTATTTACTTTTTATTTCTTGTCTATATTTACAAGTGACAGTTCAGTGATGTTTACTTTCATTAGTTAATATGTTAAGAATATTTCAAATATGACTATAGCTTGGACATCCTTAAGTATGTGACTATAAAACTAAATACAGAATTAAAGTGATTATCTTGATACTTTGCATAGCACATTCTGTGATCTTCATTATCTGAATTTTTCAAAGTCTTGAATCAAAGTGGTTTAATCCTAAATGCTCTAATTGCATCAATTCTCCACTTGACTTCATATAAGCAGACAATTTTTATGTCATAAAATATAAACCTCATAGAAACATATTTTCACTCTGCAAAATATGCAGGAATGTACATGTACTTTGCTCTCCATTTACCAAAGTCATTTACAGCCATATGCATTAGGTAAAAACAGGCATGCATATATTCATAATTATGTCTGTGCTCTTCCAATTTCTTCCATTTTCTTCCAGCATAACAGTGCATTAGATTTTTTGGTAGTAATTGAATTGAGGACTTCTTTCAATCATTCCACATCATTTAATATTAATCTAGGCACCATAGTCTGTATCCCTTTTAATGCTGATTTTCAAAAATACTTAAGAGAAATGAAATTTTAAAATTTCTAAGTCATTGTTCAATTTACACATTTTTAAAATATCAGTCCACTTACCAGTGATGTACATAAATGTTTCCTATGAACAGAATTAATTTTTAATTTTACTGAATCAATGTTAACCAGGAAAAAGGTAATTGTTGTCAAGAGTATTCAAATTGTCAGAATATCCTTCAATCTAAAAGCTGTTAGAATCTGTGCAAAAGTAATTACTGAAACTCTATTCAACTGTAATAATAACCTGCCACTGATGACAGCAATTACTGGGAAAGCGTAATAGAAATCAAAGGCACATTTTTCTCTGACAAGTGCATTTCTAACTAAGGTTTACATTGGCTGAATAGTGTTGACAATGATGATGTGCTGTATCATTCTTAATCACCGCTGGCATGATGTTACAGTTTGAACTGCTTACTGTTAGAAAGAGACTAATTGCTTGTTTCATTTGACACTGTCCAGGCTCTCTGTACATAGGAATATATATTTTAGATGAATAGCGGTTAAATGCTATCTTCCTTTGCCTGTTTTACATCCTTTTAATGTGTGAGTTTTAAGTACATTTTACCTCAAATAAAAGAAACTGATTGCAGTAAAACCAACTGGCAAGACAAATTTCTAAGATTTTTCAAAAGTTTGTTAACCCATAATTATGTCAAATTATGAATGCTTCTTTTAATTCTTACCTTTAGTAGTGGTCATCTTCACTATCAGCCCTCCTGGACATCCTCCCTACCATATCTTGAAGTGACATAACAAGCATCCACTTTCAAGGATTGTCTGTTATTATCACTAGTAACAACAACAACAAAACCTGAAGGAGGTATAAGATGGCCTATTGTCTTGAATGAATCTGAAGGTAAAACACTGTAGATAATGTGTTTTTTTTCCCTCAAAAATAGAATAGATACGAGAGAATTAAAAGAAAAGAAATATAATCCAGTTTCACAGAAGAAACAAGGAAAAGGTATCAAAATTTAAGGGTCTTCAATATAAATTAATATTTAACATTTTTATACTGTTCAACTGAGTTGAATTTTCTTCATTAGTTGACTTCTAAAGGAACTGTATAGCAATTTTCCCTAACACAATTGTGAGAAAAACATAAATATGTTATAGGGAAAAATCATGTGGCCCTCCTGTTTGGTGCCCAGGACACAAAACAATATTTTGGATAAAGATATTTACATCTTGGGTTTTAGACTAGGTTCATTTTCTAGGACAAAGTTTTAAAACCAAGCTAAGTACATTGCTGCATGTTGTTATTTTTCTTTGTTCTAGACTCGACTCTGGAATATTCTCAGTGAATTAAGTTAGCTCAGTTCTTGTTAACAGTTTAATCAGGAACACTCAATTCAAGTGATTTAACAACTCTGGTATGTGAAACTATACAATATAGGCTGTAGAGGCTGTGAAGAAAATATAATCTGCAACTTCTGTAGACACAGCCAGTAAATAAGCCATCCCTTAAACTGTTATGGGGACAAATTATGAGGATATACGCATTCACTCTAATAACATTAGTTTCCATACATTTATTCACTGTGAATTAGAACAAGCAAAATAAACATTGGATGAAAAGAATCAGTTTATTTTAGGACTCCAGGTTTTCAAAGAGGAAAATTTAATAAAATGTAAAGTTAGTCTCGCTGCAGTGGCTCATTCCTGTAATCTCAGCACTTTGGGATCAAGTAGATCACTTGAGGTCAGGTGTTCACGACCAGCCTGGCCAACAGGGTGAAACCCTGTCTTTACTAAAAATACAAAAATTAGCTGTGCGTGCTGTTGATGCCTGTAATTTCAACTACTCGGGAGGCTGAGGCAAGAGAATTGCTTGAACCAGGGAGGTTAAGGTTGCAGTGAGCTGAGATTGTGATGCTGCACTCCAATTTGTGTGACAGAGGGAGACTGTCCCAAAAAATAAAATAAAATAAAATAAAAATGTTGCGTTATATCTTATTTCCTTGAGCAGTGGTTTGTAGTTCTCCTTGAATAGGTCCTTCACATCCTTTGTTAGCTGTATTCCTAGGTATTTTATCCTCTTTGTAGCGATTGTGAGTGGGAGTTCATTCACGATTTGGCTCTCTGCTTGCCTATTGTTGCTGTACAGGAATGCTTGTGATTTTTGCAAATTGATTTTATATCCTGTGACTTTGCTGCAGTTGCTTATAAGTTCAAAAAGTTTTTGGGCTGAGATTATGGGGTTTTCTGAATATAAAATCATGTCACCTGCAAACAGAGACAACTTGACTTGCTCTCTTCCTATTTGAATATCCTTTATTTATTTCTCGTGCCTGATTGCTCTGGCCAGAACTTTCAGTACTATGTTGAACAGGTATGATGAGAGAGGGCATCCTTGTCTTGTACTGATTTTCAAAGGTAATGCTTCCAGCTGTTGCCCATTCAATATGATATTGGCTGTGGATTTGTCAAAAATAGCCATTATTATTTTGAGATATGTTCAACCAATACCTAGTTTATTGAGAGTTTTTAACATGAGGGATGTCGAATGTTATCAAAGGACTTTTCTGCATCTATTAAGATAATCATATGGTTTTTGTCTTTAGTTCTGTTTATGTGATGGATTATGTTTATTGATTAGTGTATGTTAAACCAGCCCTGCATCCCAGGGATGAAGCCAACTCGATAGTGTTACGTAAGTTTTTTTGATGTGTTGCTAGATTCGGTTTGCCAATATTTTACTGGGGATTTTCACATTGATGTTCACCAGGGATATTGACCTGAATTTTTCTTTTTTTGTTGTGTCTCTTCCCGATTTTGGTATCAGGATGATGCTGGCTTCAAAAAAAATGACTTGGGGAGGATACCCTCCTTTTTAATTGTTTGGAGTAGTGCCAGAAAGAGTGGTACCAGCTCCTCTTTGTGTTTCTGGTAAAATTTACCTGTGAATATGTCTGGTCTTAGTATTTTTTTTTTTTTTTTGGTTGGTAGTCTATGAATTTCTGTCTCAATTTCAGAGCTTGTCATTGGTCTACTCAGGGATTCAACTTCTTCCTGATTTAGTCTTGGTAGGATGTGTGTGTCCAGGAATCGCTGCATTTCTTCAAGATTTTTGTAGTTTATTTGCGTAGAGGTGTTTATAGTATTCTCTGATGGTAGTTTGTATTTCTGTGGGGTCAGTGGTGATAGTCCTTTTATCATTTTTTATTGTGTTTATCTGATTCTTCTCTCTCTCCTCTATTAGTCTAGCTAGTGGTCTATCTATTTTGTTAACTTTTTTAAAAAAACTAGGTCCCCCAATCAGACGTAGATTTGGTCTTTTCACATAATCCCATATTTCTTGGAGGCTTTGTTCATGTCTTTTTACTCTTTTTTCTCTACAATTCTCTTCTTGCTTCATTTCATTCATTTGATCTTCAATCGCTGATATTCTTTCTTCCAGTTGATCGAGTTGGTTACTGAAGCTTGTGCATTTGTCACATAGTTCTCGTGTTATGGTTTTCATCTCTATCAGTTCTTTTAAGGTCTTCTCTACATTGATTATTCTAGTTATACATTCATCCATTCTTTTTTCAAGGTTTTTAGTTTCTTTGTGCTGGTTACATAGTTTCTCCTTTAGCTCTGAGAAGTTTGATCAACTGAAGCCTTCTTCTCTCAACTCATCAAAGTCATTCTCCATCTAGCTTTGTTCCATGGCTGGTGATGACCTGCAATCCTTTGGAGGGGGAAATGCACTCTGATTTTTGAATTTCCAGCTTTTCTGCACTGCTTTTTCCCCATCTTTGTGGTTTTATCTGCCTTTGGTCTTTGATGATGGTGATGTACTGATGGGGTTTTTCTGTGGGTGTCCTTTCTGTTTGTTAGTTTTCCTTCTAACAGTCAGGACCCTCAGGTGTAGGCCTGTTGGAGTTTGCTTGAGGTCGACTCCAGACCCTGTTTGCCTGGATATCAGCAGCGGAGGTTGCAGAAGATAGAATATTGCTGAAGAGCGAGTGTTGCTCTCTGATTCTTGCTCTGGAAGCTTTGTCTCAAGTGATGGGGAAAATGGAAACAAGTTGGAAAACATTCTGCAAGATATCATCCAGGAGAACTTCCCCAACTTAGTAAGGCAGGCCAACATTAAAATTCAGGAAATACAGAGAATGCCACAGAGATACTTCTCGAGAAGAGCAACTCCAAGACGCATAATTTTCAGATTCACCAAAGTTGAAATGCAGGAAAAAATGTTAAGGGCAGCCAGAGAAAAAGGTCTGGTTACACACAAAGGAAAGCCCATCAGACTAACAGCAGATCTCTCAGCAGAAACTCTCCAAGCCAGAAGAGAGTAGGAGCCAATATTCAACATTCTTAAAGAAAAGAATTTTCAAACAAGAATTTCATATCCAGCCAAACTAAGTCTCATAAGTGAAGGAGAAATAAAATCCTTTACAGATAAGCAAATGCTTAGAGATGTTGTCACCACCAGGCCTGCCCTACAAGGGCTAAACATGGAAAAGAACAACAGGTACCAGTCATTGCAAAAACATGTCAAAATGTAAAATCCATTGATGCTAGGAAGAAACTGCATCAACTAGCGAGCAAAATAGCCAGCTAACATCACAATGACAGGATCAAGTTCACACATAACAATATTAACCTCAAATGTAAATGGACTAAATGGTTCAATTAAAAGACACAGACTGGCAAATTGGATAAAGAGTCAAGACCCATCAGTTTGCTCTATTCAGGAGACCAATCTCACATGCAGATACACACAGGCTCAAAATAAAGGGATGGCGGAAGATCTACCAAGCAAATGGAAAACAAAACAAACAAACAAAAAAGCAGGGATTGCAATCCTAGTCTCTGATAAAACAGATTTTAAACCATCAAAGATCCAAAGAGACAAACAAGGCCATTACCTAATGATAAAGGGATCAATTCATCAGGAAGAGCTAACTATCCTAAATATATATGCACACAATACAGGAGCACCCTGACTCATAAAGCAAGTCCTTAGAGACTTACAAAGAGACTTAGACTCCCCTACAATAATAATGGGAGACTTTAACACCCCACTGTCAACATTAGACAGATCAACAAGATAGAAAGTTAACAAGGATATCCAGAAAATTGAACTCAACTTTGCACCAAGCAGACCTAATAGACATCTACAGAATTCTCCACCCCAAGTCAATAGAATACACATTCTTCTCAGCATCATGTCACACTTATTCCAAAATTGACCAAATAGTTGGAAGTGAAGCACTCCTCAGCAAATATAAAAGAACAGAAATTTTAACAAACTGTCTCTCAGACCACAGTGCAATCAAACTAGAACTCAGGAGTAAGAGATTCAATCAAAACCACTCAACTACATGGAAACCGAACAACCTGCTCCCGAATAACTACTGGGTACATAACGAAATGAAGGCAGAAATAAACATGTTCTTTGAAACCAATGAGAACAGAGATACAACATACCAGAATCTCTGGGACACATTTAAAGCAGTGTGTAGAGGGAAATTTATAGCACTAAATGCCCACAAGAGAAAGCAGGAAAGATCTAAAATTGACACCCTAACATCACAATTAAAAGAACAAGAGAAGCAAGAGCAAACACATTCAAAAGCTAGCAGAAAGCAGGAAATAATTAAGATCAGAGCAGAACTAAAGGAGATAGAGACACAAAAACCCTCCATTAAATCAACGAATCCTGGAGCTGGTTTTTTGAAAAGATCAACAAAATTGATAGAGCACTAGCAAGACTAATAAAGAAGAAAAGGAAGAAGAATTAAATAGACGCAATAAAACATGATAAACAGGATATCAATACTGACCCCACAGAAATACAAACTACCATCAGAGAATACTATAAACACCTCTACACAAATAAACTAGAAAACCTAGAAGAAATGGATAATTTCCTGGACACTTACACTCTCCCAACACTAAACAGGGAAGAAGTTGAATCCCTGAATACAACAATAGTAGGCTCTGAAATTGAGGCAATAATTAATAGCCTACCAACCAAAAAAAGTCCAGGACCAGATGGATTCACAGCTGAATTCTACCAGAGGTACAAGGAGGAGCTGGTACCATTCCTTCTGAAACTATTCCAACCAATAGAAAAATAGGGAATCCTCCCTAACTGATTTTATGAGGCGAACATCATCCTGATACCAAAGCCTGACAGAGACACAACAAAAAAAGAGAATTTTAGACCAATGTCCCTAATGAATATCAATGTAAAAATCCTCAGTAAAATACTGGCAAACCAAATTCTGCGGCACATCAAAAAGCTTATCCACCATGATCAAGTGGGCTTCATCCCTAGGATGCAAGGCTGGTTTGACATACACAAATCAACAAATGTAATCCAGCATATAAACAGAACCAAAGACAAAAAACACATGATTATCTCAATAGATGCAGAAAAGGCCTTTGACAAAATTCAACAGCCCTTCATGCTAAAAACTCTCAATAAATTTGGTATTGATGGAACATATCTCAAAATAATAAGTTATTTATGACAAATCCACAGCCAATATCATACTGAATGGGCAAAAAATGGAAGCATTTCCTTTGGAAACTGGCACAAGACAGGGATGCCCTCTCTCACCACTCCTATTCAACATAGTGTTGGAAGTTCTGGCTAGGGCAATCAGGCAAGAGAAAGAAATAAAGAGTATTCAGTTAGGAAAAGAAGAAGTCAAACTGTCCCTGTTTGCAGATGACATAATTGTATATTTAGAAAATCCCATTGTCTCAGCCCAAAATCTCCTTCAGCTGATAAGCAACTTCAGCAAAGTCTCAGGATACAAAATCAGTGTGCAAAAATCACAAGAATTCTTATACACCAGTAACAGACAAACAGAGAGCCAAATCATGAATGAACTTCCATTCACAATTGCTTCAAAGAGAATAAAATACCTAGGAATCCAACTTACAAGGGATATATATGACCTCTTCAAGGAGAACTACAAACCACTGCTCAGTGAAATAAAAGAGGACACAAACAAATGGAAGAACATACCATGCTCAAGGATAGGGAGAATCAATATTGTGAAAACGGCCATACTGACCAAGGTAATTCATAGATTTAATGCCATCCCCATTAATCTACCAATGACTTTCTTCACAGAACTGGAAAAAAAAAAACTGCTTTAAAGTTCATATGGAACCAAAAAAGAGCCCGCATTGCCAAGACCATTCTAAGCCAAAAGAACAAAGCTGGAGGCATCATGCTACCTGACTTCAAACTATACTACAAGGCTACAGTAACCAAAACAGCATGGTACTGGTACCAAAACAGAGATGTAGACCAATGGAACAGAACAGAGCCCTCAGAAATAATACCACACATCTACAGCCATCTGATCTTTGACAAACCTGACAAAAACAAGAAATAGGGAAAGGATTCCCTATTTAATAAATGGTGCTGGGAAAATTGGCTAGCCATAAGTAGAAAGCTGAAACTGGATCCTTTCCTTACTCCTTATACGAAAATTAATTCAAGATGGATTAGAGATTTAAATGTTAGACCTAAAACCATAAAAACCCTAGAAGAAAAGCTAGGTAATACCATTCAGGACATAGGCATGGGCAAGGACTTCATGTCTATAACACCAAAAGCAATGGCAACAAAAGCCAAAATGGAAAATGGGATCTAATTAAACTAAAGAGCTTCTGCACAGCAAAGAAACTACCTCAGAGTGAACAGGCAACCTACAGAATGGGAGAAAATTTTTGCAATCTACTCATCAGACAAAGGGCTAATATCCAGAACCTACAAAGAACTCAAACAAATTTACAAGAATAAAACAAACAACCACATCAAAAAGTGGTCAAAGGATATGAACAGACATTTCTCAAAAGAAGACCTTCATACAGCCAACAGACACATGAAAAAATGCTCATCATTACTGGCCATCAGAGAAATGCAAATCAAAACCACAATGAGATACCATCTCACACCAGTTAGAATGGCAATCATTAAAAAATCAGCAAACAACAGGTGCTGGAGAGGATATGGATAAATAGGAACACTTTTACACTTTTGGTGGGACTGTAAGCTAGTTCAACCATTGTGGAAAACAGTGTTGCAACTCCTCAAGGATCTAGAACTAGAAATACCATTTGATCCAGCCATCCCACTACTGGGGATATACCCAAAGGATTATAAGTCATGCTGCTATAAAGACACATGCACACATATGTTTACTGCAGCACTATTTACAATAGTAAAGACTTGGAATCAACCCAAATATCCATCAGTGTCAGACTAGATTAAGCAAATGTGGCACATATACACCATGGAATACTCTGCAGCCATAAAAAAGGATGAGTTTGTGTCCTTTGTATGGACATGGATGCAGCTGGAAACTATCATTCTCAGCAAACTATCACAAGAACAGAAAACCAAACACCGCATGTTCTCACTCATAGGTGGGAACTGAACAATGAGATCACTTGGACACAGGAAGGCGATCATCACCACCAGGTCCTATTGTGGGGCGGGGGGGTGGTGGGAGGGGTAGCATTAGGACATATACCTAATGTAAATGACGAGATAATGGGTGCAGCACACCAACATGGCACATGTAGACATATGTAACAAACCTGCATGATGTTCACATGTACCCTAGAACTTAAAGTATATTAAAAAACAAACAAACAAACAAACAAACAAACTAGGTCTTGATTTCATTGATTTTTTGAAGTTTGTGTGTGTGTGTGTGTGTGTGTGTCTCCTTCAATTCTTTTTTGATCTTAGTTTGTTCTTGTCTTTTGCTAACTTTTTGGATTAGTTTGCTCTTGCTTCTCTAGCTCTTTTAATTCTGATGTTAGCGTGTTGATTTGAGAACTTTCTAGCTTTCTGATGCATTTAGTGCTATAGATTACCCCTAAACACTGCTTTAGCTGTGTCCCAGAGATTCTGGTACATTGTCTCTTTGTTCTCATTAGTTTCAAAGAGCTTCTTGATTTCTGCATTAATTCCATTATTTACCCAGGAGTCATTTAAGCACTGGTTTTCCAATTTCCATGAAATTGTTTGGTTTTAAGTGAGTTTCTTAATCCTGAGTTCTAATTTGATTGCACTGTGGTCTGAGAGACTGTTTGTTATGATTTCAGTTCTTTTGCATTTGTTGAGGAGTGTTTTACTTCCAATTATGTGGTCATTTTACAATAAGTGCTATGCCAATCAAATTATCATTGACATTCTTCACAGAATTAGAAAAAAAATTATTATAAATTTCATATGGAATCAAAGAAGACCCTGTATAGCCAAGAAAATCCTAAGCAAAAAAGAACAAAGCTGGAGGTATCACGCTACCTGACTTCAAACTATACCATAAGACTACAGTAACTAAAACAGCATGGTACTGTTAACAAAACAGACATAGAGACCAGTGGGGCAGAATAGAGACCTCAGTACCAATATCACACATCTACAACCATCTGATCTTTGACATGCCTGACAAAAACAAGAAATAGGGAAAGGATTTCCTAGTCAACAAATGGTGCTGGGAAAACTGTCTAGCCATATGCAGAAAAAAGAAACTGGATCCATTCTTTACACCTTATACAAAAAATTAACTCAAAATGGATTAAAGACTTAAATGTAAAACCCAAAACCATAAAAAACATAGAAGAAAACCTAGGGAATAACACTCAGGAGATGGAGATAGGCATTGGTAAAGACTTCATGACAAAAAATGTCAAAAGCATGGGCAACAAAAGCCAGAATTGACAAACGGGATCTAATTAAACTAAAGAGCATCTGCACAGCAAAACAAACTATCATCAGAGTGAACGGGCAACCTACAGAATGGGAGAAAGTTTTTGCAATCTACCCATCTGAGAATGTATAATATCCAGAATTTATGAGAAACCTAAACATATTTACAAGAAAAAAACAACCCCATCAAAAAGTGGATGAAGGACATGAACAGACATTTCTCAAAAGAGGACATTTACATGGTCAATGAATATATGAATAAAATCTCAACATCACTGATCATAAGAGAAATACAAATCAGAACCACAATGAGATAACATCTAACACCAGTCAGAATGGCAATTACTAAAAAGTCAGGAAACAATGGATGCTGGTAAAATTTGTGGAGAAGTAGGAATGCTTTTACACTGTTGATGGAAATGTAAATTAGTTCAACCATTGTGGAAGACAGTGTGAAAACTTGTCAAGGATCTAGAACCAGAAATACCATTTGACCCAGCAATCCCATTACTAGGTACATACCCAAAAGAATAAAATCATTCTACTATAAAGTCACAAGCACATGTATGTTTATTGCAGCACTATTTACAATAGCAAAGACATGGAACCAATCCACATTTCCATCAATAATAGGCTCAATAAGGAAAATGTGGTACATGTACACCATGGAATACTATGCAGCCAAAGAAAGGAATGAGATTGTGTCCTTTGCAGGGGTGTGGATGAAACTGGAACCATCATCCTCAGCAAAATAACCCAGGAACAGAAAACTAAACAAGGCCTGTTCTCACTCATAAATGGGAGTTGAACATTGAGAACACATGGGTACAGAGAGGGGAACAACACACAGCAGGGCCTGTTGGGGGGTTTGGGGGTGAAGGGAGGGAAGTTAAAGGATGAGTCAATAGGGGTGGAAAACCACCATGGCACATATATACCTATGTAACAAACCTGCATGTTCTGTACATGTATCCCATTTTTTTTTGAATAAATAAATAAAAATAAATAAATAAAATAAAAAAATTAAAAAGTAAAAGTAAACCATGATTTTTTTTACAATTTTAAAGACATGACCTACAATAAAGGGGACAATAATTGTTTCTTTTTTTGACATAACATAATTTATAGATAGGGAGGCAACATAGTACTGGGCTGTAGAAAACCTGATTTATATTTACAGTTGTGATAACTATCACTATATGAATTGGGGGAAATCGAAGTTTAGTGTTAAAGCCCAGTCCCCCAAAAAGAAAAGATCATATATAGTAGAGTAATGACATGCTGGACAGTGTTAGTCCATACTCAGTGAACAGAAAGCACTAACTGACAATAAAACTTTAAGCTTAGGAGGGAAATGAAGGCTCTCTCTGTAATTTTCTGCTCTATTCAGCATGCTTTAACTTGTTTCAAATCTTCTTAATGGCAGATATGCTGTTTGAACCAACAATGCCAAGATTAAAAATATTTTTGATAGATTTCTCTTCATTTATAATCCTAGCATCCATTGTATTTTTAAATTTATGATTAAAACCCTCAGCAAAATTGGCATAGAAGGGCCATACTTCAAGGTAATTAAAACCTTCTATGACAAACCCATAGCCAACATTATACTAAATGGGGAAAAGTTGAACACACTCCCATGAGAACTGGAACAAGACAAGGAAGCCCATTTTCACCACTTCTATTCAACATAGTACTGAAAGTCCTAGCCAGGGCAATCAGACAAGAGAAAGAAATAAAGGGCCTCCAAATAGATAAAGAGGAAGTCAAATATTTGCTGTTCACCAATGATATATTTGTATATCTAGAAAACCCTAAAGACTCATCCAAAAAGCTCCTAGATTTGATAAATATACTCAGTAAAGTTTCAAGATGCAAGATCAGTGTACACAAATCAGTAGCACTGGTAAACAACAACAATGACCAAGCTGAGAGTAAAATACAGAACTCAACCCTTTTAAAATAGCTGCAAAAACAGTGAAATGCTTAAGAATATACCTAACCAAGGCAGTAAAAGTTCTCTACAAAGAAAACTGCAAAACACTGCTGAAAGAAGTCATTGACACAAACAAATGGAAACACATCCCATGCTCATGGATGGATAGAATCAATATTGTGAAAATGACCATACTGCCCAAAGCAATCTACAGATTCAATGCAATTCTCATCAAAAATGATATCATCATTATTTACAGAACTAGGAAAAACAATCCTAAAATACATATGAAACCAAAAATGAGCCTGCATATCCAAAGCAAGACTAAGCAGAAAGCACAAATCTGGAGGCATCACATTACTCAACTTCAAACTATACTACAAGGCTACAGTTACCAAAACAGCATGGTCCTGGTATAAAAATGGGTATGTAGACCAGTGAAACAGAATTGAGAACTCAGAAATAAAGCCAAATATTTACAGCCAACTGATTCTTGACAAAACAAACAAAAATATAAACTGGGGAAACTCCATATTCAACAAATTGTGCTAAAATAATTGGCAAACCACATGTAGAAGAGTTAAATTGGATCCTCATCTATCACCTTAATACAAAATCAAGTCAATATGGATCAAAGTCTTAAATCTAAGACCTGAAACAATAAAACTTCTGCAGCTTTCAAAGCATTTAATCAATCATCTGTTTTATATTCAGATGCTTTAGAGAGTTTGAGATAGCATCACTTTTTAATAAATATATAGTCTCTCTCTTAAGGCTTCAGGCATGAGAACAAATATAAATTATACTTTGTGTTGTAAGACTACTACTAAGATTAACACAAGACTAGGCAAGTATTTGGTATTTAATAAACTTATGTTGACTTATGTACATAGCAGTTACTTTGAAATGACCTCCACCACTTTTAGAGTCAGGGATAGTATAGTTTAAAGAGTTTCTGAAATAGTATAATATGGGAAAATGCTGGATTGAGAAGTCATCTAAAGTCTCTCCTTGATTCCTTGGAGAATTAATTTACAAACTCTGTAAATGTACACGTCATCTCCTTTCTTTTATTCCAATTTTGCCACATTCAGAACACATTCACAACAAAATTTGAACCTGTTATTGTTGCTTCCTGCATGTATAGGAGTTTTTAGAATATAAACTCCCTCAGTATGTGGGCAAATCTGAAGTTAATATTGCTTGGGCCACTTCCATAGAATTTAGTTTAGTGGTATTAGTTGTCAATTTACATAGCTCCCTGTTGAGACAGGCTCCTGGAAATTTACAAGTCTCATTTATTTCTTACATTGTCCCTTCACATAGAAGAGACAAAGAAAGTATGACTGCATCAGCAACACCTTTAACTTTAAAGGAAAAGGTAACTTAAAACATAATGTCTAGTAGAAGTCATCATGGGCATAAACACTAAGTGCAGGGGAGAAGCACATGAACAAAATTTCATGAGCTGAGCAAACTTTGGTGATTAGCAGAGGCCTCCAGAGAAAATCTGTTTATTATAATTACAGAGAAATCCTATAAACACATTAGAAAAACCCACTAAGTGCTGGGCGCAGTGACTCATGTCTGCAATCACAGCACTTTGGGAGGTTGAGGTAGTTGGAACACCTAAGGTCAGGAGTTTGAGACCAGCCTGGCCAACATGACAAAACTCTCTGTCTCTCCATGCCTGTAATCCTAGCTGCACAGGAGGTTGAGGCATGAGAATTGCTTTAACCCAGGAGAAGGAAGTTGCAGTGAGCCAAAATCATGCCATTGCACTCCAGCCTGGGCAACAGAGTGAGATTCCATCTAAAAATGAATAATATTTTTTAAAAAGGAAAACCCACTAAGCACCTTCAAAATATATGTTTGTATTGAGCAGTGTTTCTTTGAAAAGGTTTAGAGGTCCTGAACCAGTAGAAATGGTAAGACACAGAGAAATGGCCACTGGAACAAAACTAGGCGTGTAGAACAGTGAACCCACCCTCACCCTGAGTGTCCATTGCCACTTTCATGAGTACACACAAAGGGTGCACATAATCCTGTGTCCACCAGTAACCCAACCCTGTGTTAACACCACTACCAGCACAAATACATGTACAGAGGCTGTTAGGTACCCCCTACCCCCAACACTGTGCTGCCATTGCCACTGCAGCAAATGCCTGCACAAAGGCCAGCGCCACAGTACTTGTTAGCATGTCAATGCTATGAGTGTGCATCCAACTGTGCTACTGCTGACACTACTTCTGGTATGAGCAAACAAGGATGGGTTCCACTGCCACTGCCCTACAAAACAGTTTGGCTGGTACCACCCATTGGAGTATTGTGAAAAGTAGTCTGGGAGCACATTATCCCCTGCTCCCCAGCCAGGAGAAATAAACTGGGCCTCAATACCTGTCCCTGAGAATTAGAGCATGTAGTCCAAAACTCCTGAGAAGAGAAATGAATCCCGTTGACTGAACACACCCTGTACCACAATCAAATCTTCGAAGTCATCAAGTAATGTAAAAGAAAATTTAATAAATAAAAAACCATCCAAAGGACAGCAACTTCAAATACTAAAATAATATCAGCCCACAAGCATGAGAAAGTATCAGTGCACAATCTCTGACAGCTCAGAAGGGGAAAGTGCCTCCTTTTCCCTAAACAACCACACTAGTTCACCAGCTAGGGTTCTTAACCAGGTTGATATGGCTGAAATGATAGAATTCCAAACATGGATAGAAATAAATATCACCAAAATTCAGGAGATGTTGAAACCCAATTTAAGGAAGCTAAGAATCAGAGTAAAACAATACAGGAGGAGACAGAAAAAAATAGCTAGTATATAAAATAACGTAACCAAACTGATAGAGCTAAAACACACACTACAAGGATTTCATAACACAGTCACAAGCATTAAAAGCAGAACTAGATCAAGATGAGGGAAAAATCTCAGATGCTGAAGATTAGCCCTCTGAAATAAGACAATCAGACAAAAATAAAAAGAAGAATAAAAAGGAATAAACAAAGTCTTAAAAATATGGGATTATGGAAGGACACCAAATCTATGACTCATTGGTGTCTCTGAAAGCATTCTCCCCATGAGAATATCATCTATGGGAACTTGCCCAACCTAGCTATAGAAGAAAACATTCAAATTCAGGAAATTCAGAGAACTCCTGCAAACTACTTGCAATAATATAATCCTCAAGACAGATAATCATCAGATTCTCTAAGGTCAAAAAGAAAAAAAAAATGTAAAAGGCAGCTAGAGAGAAAGGACAGGTCACCTACAAAGGGAAGTCCATCAGTCTAACAGCAGATTTTTCAGCAGAAGCTGTACAAGCCAGAAGAGTTTTGGGGCCTATGTTCAACATTGTTAAAGAAAAGAAATTTCAACCACGAATTTCATATCTGGCTAAACCAAGCTCCATAGCAAAGGAGAAATAAGATCCTTTTCAGACAGGCAGATGCTGAGGGAATTTGTTACCAACAGATCTGTCCTACAGGAGCTCCTGAAAAAAATACTAAACATAGAAAAGGAACACTATTTCCAGCCACTATAATAACACAGTTAAGTACACAGACCAGTGACACTATAAAGCAACCACACAAGCAAGTCTGCATAATAACCAGCTAACAACACAATGACCAGATTAAATTCATATATATCAATACTAACCTTTAACATCAACAGGCCAAATGGCCTAATTAAAAGGTACAGAGTGGCCAGCTGGATAAACAAACAAGACCCAATGGTATGCTGTGTTCAAGAGACCAACCTCACATTCAGTGACAGTTATAGGCTAAATTATAAGGAGATTGAAATAATTTACCAAGCAAATCAAAAAGAGAAAAATCAGGGCTTGCAATCCTAATTTCAGACAAACAGACTTTAAACCAACAAAGTTCAAAAAAGACAAGAAATAGCATTACGTATTGATAAAGGATTCAATTCAACAAGAAGACCTAACTTTCCTAAATATACAAGCAACCAAAACAGGAGAACCTAGGTTCATAGAGCAAGTTTTTGGAGACCTTCAAAGAGACTTAGATTACCATGCAATAATAGTGAGAGACTTCCACAATCCACTGATAGTATTAGATCATTGAGGCAGAAAATTAACAAAGATATTCAGGACCTGAACTCAGTACTGAACGAAATGGACCTGATATATATTTACAAAACTCTCCCCACTGCCTCTCCAAAAAAACAAACAAACAAACAAAAAAAACACTATATACGTTATTTTCATTGACACATTGCATATATTCTAAAATTGACCACACAATCATACATAAAAGAATCCTTAACAAATGAAAAAAAGAATCAAAATTCTACCAACCACTCCTTTGGCAACACAGCAATACGATTTGAAATCAAGCCCAAGAAAATTGCTCAGAACCATACAGTTACATGGAAATTAACCTCCCCTTGAATGACTTTGGGGTAAATAATAAAATTTAGGCAGAAATCAAAAAATTCTTTGAAACTAATTAGTACAAAAACACAACCACCAGAATATCTGGGACACAGCTGAGGCAGTGTTAAGAGAAAATTGTTTAGCATTAAATGCCCACATTAAAAGGTTAGATCTCAAATTAGCTGCCTACCTTCACACATACACACACACACACACACACACACACAACCAGACAAGCAAGAGTAAACCAACCACAAAGCTAGTAGGAGACAAGAAAAATCAAAATTAGAGCTGAACTAAAGAAAAATTGAGACGTGAAAAAACATTCTAAAAATCAATGAATTCAGCAGTTGGCACTTTAAAAAATTAATAAGATACGCCGCTAGTTAGAGTAACAAAGAAGAAAAGAGAAGATCCAAATAAACACAATTGAAAACGACAAGGAGGATGTTACCACTGATTCCACAGAAATACAAATAACTATCTGAAATTATTGTAAACCTCTCTTCCCACACAAACTAACCTAAGAAAAACAAGAACTGGGGAAAGGATTCCCTATTTAATAAATGGTGCTGGGAAAATTGGCTAGCCATAAGTAGAAAGCTGAAACTGGATCCTTTCCTTACTCCTTATACGAAAATTAATTCAAGATGGATTAGAGACTTAAATGTTAGACCTAAAACCATAAAAACCCTAGAGGAAAACCTAGGTAGTACCATTCAGGACATAGGCATGGGCAAGGACTTCATGTCTAAAACACCAAAAGCAATGGCAACAAAAGCCAAAATTGACAAATGGGATCTAATTAAACTAAAGAGCTTCTGCACAGCAAAAGAAACTACTATCACAGTGAACAGGCAACCTACAGAATGGGAGAAAAATTTTGCAATCTACTCATCTGACAAAGGGCTAATATCCAGAACCTACAAAGAACTCAAACAAATTTACAAGAAAAAAACAAACAACCCCATCAAAAAGTGGGCAAAGGATTTGAACAGACAGTTCTCAAAAGAAGACATTCATACAGCCAACAAACACATGAAAAAATGCTCATCATCACTGGCCATCAGAAAGGCAAATCAAAACCACAATGAGATACCATCTCACACTAGATAGAATGGAAATCATTCAAAAGTCAGGAAACAACAGGCTGGAGAGAGGATGTGGAGAATAGGAACACTTGTTAATTGCTGGTGGGATTGTAAACTAGTTCAACCATTATGGAAAAACAGCATGGCGCATTCCTCAAGGATTGTAGAACGAAGTACCATATGACCCAGCCAACCCCATTACTGGGTACACTCGTTGATTAAAAATCATGCTGCTATAAATACACATGCACATCGATAAGTTTATTATGCACTATTCACAATAGAAGCAAAGACTTGAATCAACCCAAATATCCATCAGTGACAGACTGGATTAAGAAATGTGGCACATATACACCATGGAATACCATGCAGCCATAAAAAGGATGAGTTTGTGTCCTCTGTAGGGACATGGATGCAGCTGGAACCATCATTCTCAGCAAAACTATCACAAGAACAGAAAAACTGAACACCGCATGTTCTCACTCATAGGTGGGAACTAAAACAATGAGATCACTTGGACTCCGAAGGGAACATCATACACCGGGGCCTATCATGGGAGGGGGAGGGAGAGGGTCGCATTGGGAGTTACATTTGATGTAAAATGATGAGTTGATGGGTGCTGACGAGTTGATGGGTGCACACCAACATGGCACAAGTATACATATGTAACAAACTCAAATGCTATGCACATGTACCCTAGAACTTAAAGTATAATAATAATTTTTAAAAAAAGAGAAAATATAGAAGAAATGGATAAATTCCTGGAAACATTTACTCTCCAAAAAGTAAACAAGGAAGAATTTGTATCGGTGAACATAACAATGATTAACTCCAAAATTGTATCAGTAATAAATAACTTAACTTCATTCTGATACCAAAACTTGGCAGAGGCACAACAAATGAAAACTTCAGGCCAATATACTTTATGGACACTTATGCAAAAATCCTCAAAACAACAACAAACTGACAAACCAAATCCAGCAGCCCATCCAAAAGCAAATCCACTACAATAGAGTAGGCTTTTTCCCAGGATGCAAGAATTTTGCCACATATGCAAATCAATAAATTTGATCCATCACATAAACAGAACGAAAGACAAAAATTATATGATTATCTCAACAGATGCAGAAAAAGCTTTTGATCAAATTCAACATCCCTTCATGGTAAAAACCTCTCAATAAACTAGGTATTGAAAGAACATACCTTAAAATAATCAGAGACAGCTATGACAAATCCATAGCCAACATCATACTGAATGGGCAAAAGTTGGAAGCATTCACTATGAAAACTGAAAAAACAAGGATGCCCTCTCTCACCACTCATATTGAACATAGTAGTGGAAGTCCTGGACAGAGCAATCAGGCAAAAGAAAAAGATAAAACATATCCAAATATAAAGAGAGAAAGTAAAACTATCCCTCTATACAAACAACATGCTTTTATAGCTAGAAAAACTCATAGTCTTGGCCCCAAAGCTCCTTTAGCTTACAGACAACTTCAGCAAAGTGTCAGGATAAAACATCAATGTACAAGATTCACTAACATTCCTGTATACCAAAAACAGCCAAACAGAATCAAATCAGAAATGCAATTCCATTAATAATTTCCATGTAAAGAATAAAGTACCTGGGAATACTGTTAACTAGAAAGGTGAGTGATCTCTACAATGAGATTTACAAAGCACTGCTCAAAGAAATTAGAGACGACACAAGCAAATGGAAAAACATTCTATGCTCATGGATAGGAAGAATCAATAACATTAAAAGGGTCATGTTTCCCAAAGCAATTTATAGTTTCAGTGCTATTCCTATCAAAGTAACAAATACATTCTTCACAGAACTAGAAAAAAACTATTTTAAAATTTACATAAGACAAAAATGATCCCAAAATAGCCAAGGCAATCTTAAGCAAAAGGAACAAAGCTGAAAAAATCATGCTACCCACCTTCAAACTATACTACAGAGCTACAGGAACCAAAACAGAATGATACTGGTACCAAAACAAACACATAGACCAGTGGAATAGAATAGAAAACCCAGTAATAAGACTGCATACCTACAACAATCTGATCTTAGACACAGCTAACAAAAATAAGAAATGAGATAAGGACTCCCCTGTTCAATATGTCGTGCTGGGATGAGTGGCTAACCACATGCAGAAGATTGAAATTGTATCCTTTCTTTACACCATATACAAAAGTCAACTCAAGATGAATTAAAGACTTAAATGTAAATTGCAAAACTATAAACACCCTGCAAGACAATCTAGTCAATACCATTTTGAACATAGGAACTGGCAAAGATTGTATAATGAAGATATCAAAAGCAATTGCAACAAAACCCAACATTGACAACTCATTTGAAAACAGACCAAAGACATGAACGGACACTTTTCAAAAGCAGACATACCTGTGGCCATAAAACATATGAAGAAAGCTCAGTATCACTGATCGTTAGATAAATATATATCAAAACCACAGTGAGCTGCCATGTCATACTGGTCAGAATGGCTACTATTAAAAAGTCAAAAACTAGCAGATGCTGGTGAGGTTGTGGAGAAAAGGGAGCACTTATACACTGTTGGTAGGAGTGTAAATTTGTTCAATTATTGTGGAAAGAAGTGTGGGGATTCCTTGAATAGCTAAAAACAAAACTACTATTTAATCCAACAATCTCACTACTGGATATATTTCCAAAGGAATATGAATTTTTGTATCATAAAGACACATGCACATGTGTGTTTAATGCATCACTATTCACAGTAGCAGGGCATGGAATAAACCTTTATTTAGTCTTCCTCTGTTGAAGACTGAATAAAGAAAATGCAGTACATATACATCATGAAATACTATGTGGCCAGAGAAAATAGTGATATAATTTCCTTTGCAGGAACATCAGTGGAGCGGGAGGCCATTATTCTTAGAAAACTATCACAGAAACAGAAAACCATATACCATGTGTTCTCACTTATAAATGGGAGCTAAGTGATGAGAATACATGGATACATAGTGGAGAACAAAACCTGCTGGGGGCTAGATAGCAGGAAGAGGGAGAAGAGCAAGCAAGATAACTACTGAGAACTAGGCTTAGCATCTGGGTGAAAAAACTCTGTACAACAAAGCCCTGTGACATGTCTTTACCTATGTAACAAACCTGCACATGTAAACCCGAACCTAAAATTTAAATTTAAAAAAAAATAGCTTTAAAAAGAAAAGAAGTCTTTGGGAAAATATATTTAATAAACAACATAATAGCAATACTTGTTACTAATCATATGTTGAGCCAGTGACTTCACGTGTTAATTTTTATAATATCTACAATAATTTTTCAAAAATAATTATTTCTTTTTATGAATACATTTATGAAAGGCATTATGTATGTTTCATTGTTTTTGCTTTATTTCTGTGAAATGAAAGTTTTTGGCCGGGCGCTGGGTGGCTTCTCAAGCCTATAATCCCAGCATAGAGGCCTTTGAGACGGGATGGATCACGGTCAGGAGACGAGACCATCCTGGCTAACACGGTGGAAACCTCGGCTCTACTAAAAATTACAGGTAAAAATCCAGCCGGGCGCAGATGGCAGGCGCCTGTAGTCTCAGCTACCGGGAGGCTGAGGCAGGAGAGAATGATCGAACTTGAGGCGAGCCGCAGTGAGCTGAGATGCCACGCACCCTGCAGCCTGGCGGCAGAGCCGCAGACCCGCCCAAAAAAAAAAAAAAAAAAAAAAAAAAAGAAAGTTTTTATGTCAAAAAATTATCAAAATGCTGAGATCTTTTGAATATTTTGTTATTATGTTTTTCCTTTGACTATTACTGCTGGAAAAAGTTTTTCCAACAATAGCAAAATAGATATCATCACTTAAAAACACAGAAAATTATATAATTTATTGTTTTTGTAGTTATTTGTTTTTGAGACAGAGTCTCATTCTGTCACTAAGGCTGAGGTGCAGGGTAATAATCTCGCTCACTGCAACTCCGGCCTCTGGGTTCAAGGGATACCATCTCAGCCTCGAATGTGGGACTGCTGCTGCACCATCATGCCTTGCTAATTTTTTTTATTTTAGCAGAGAAGATTTCGCTATGTTGGCCAGGCTGGTTTTCAACTCCTGGCCTCAAGTGATCCACCCACCTCGCCTCCCCGGCGCTGGGATTACAGGCATGAGCCACCAGCCCGCCACTTATTGTTATTATTATTTTATAGTATATTTTTTTTCTCTCAATTCTCAAAGCTTTACAATTGAAGAAAGATGTGTGTAACTGGGAACAGCCAATCAGTCACCAGTCCCTACACGTGCCTTTGATAGCATCTGCCATAGCTATCCATTGCTTCCTCCATTTTACTTCTGCCTTGCTCTAATCTTGCAGGCCCTTTTGCAATTTGACTGGTAAGCATTACAACAAACTGTTAATTAGCCTTCCTTTCTATCTTTCGCTTCAATCCATTTTGTGCATTGACTTCCACCAATACTTTAATTGCCCCCAATTAGTTGTGCTGTAAGTTAAAATAAATATCATAAACCTCATTAAAATCTGGAAAAGTTTGGTACTTTTAGTACTCTCTCTGACGTAATTTCATAAAATACCATTCTATTAAAAATTTTTCTTAATGACCTTTTACCATTTTGCCAAATCTAATCCTCACTGTTCTTATCCGCTGCCTCCCCCACCTCCCCCAGCTTGTTATTATTACATAGCACCTGATACTGTTGCTTACATCCTTTGAAACACTTATTTTCTCTTGGATTTCCACTGTTCAGAAAACCTCCTTCATTTCTGGTTCTGCCTCTTGATCTCTATTATTTGGCTCCTCATTATCACCTCTTTCAGTGTGTGGCAGCTGGGCAGATGGCCCTTTAATCAAGAGGGCAAGTCCAACACTAGACAGAAACTTTTTGGTGCTTCATATTAAAGTAAGTGTTGATATGAAACAGACATTTCTCAAAAGAAGCATCCATGTTTTCAAACAGACACACAAAAATGCTCATCAATACTGGCCATCAGAGAAATGCAAATCAAACCACAATGAGATACCATCTCACACCAGTTAGAATGGCAATCAGTAAAAGTCAGGAAACAAATAGGTGCTGGAGAGGATGTGGAGAAATAGGAACACTTTACACTGCTGGATTGTAAACTAGTTCGCTATGGAAAAACACTATGGCGATTCCTCGGGCGATCTAGAACTAGATGCAAATTCATATGACCTGCTTATCCCATTGGGTATATACCCAAAGGATTATAACCATGTTTCTAAGACACATGCACATATGTTTATTATGCACTATTCACAATAGCAAAGACTTGAATCAAACCCAAATGTCCCATCAGTGACAGACTGGGATTAAGAAAATGTGGCAGGCCATATACACCATATGAATACTATGTTTCATAAAAGGATGGTTTGCACCTTTAGGACATGGATGCAGCTGGAAACCATCATTCTCAGCAAACTATCACAAGAACAGAAAACCAACACCAGTATGCTCCTCACTCATAGGTGGGAACTGAACAATGAGATCACTTGGACTCGGGAAGGGGAAATACATCACACCAGGGCCTGTCAGTGAGGGGGAGGGGGATCGGGAGGGACCGTACTGGGGAGTTATACCCCATGCAAATGACGAAGCATGCGCCAGAATGAAAGTTGATGGCAAGCACAACAACATGGCAATAAGTATACATATAACAAACCTGCACGTTATGCACATGTGTACCCTAGAACTTAAAGTATAATAATAATAATAATCCAAAAGTCCAATAATAGCATCTGCACCCATTCTTTTATTTCCAATTGTTACGTTATAGAAATCATCAGCTGTTTTTTAAAGTTAACTTTTCTATTCTTTGAAGTACATTTATTCTAACTTCTCAGTAATCTTATACTAAAAAAGTTCCCTTTTTGCTCTTGAATATTTAGCTTCTAGTGTCTCTTTCCCATAAACATTTACATAAGTTCAAATCTCCTTTATGTAGATAGATAAATAAAAACCCTAGTGTCACTCTAAGGATCTGAACCTACATCCACACTGGGCATCTATATGAGACTGACTAAAATGATTCAATTTGGCACTAGTCAGTACTCCACTTTCCCTCCACACCTTGTGTCAGCAGGCTCCATGGAGAAGCTAAACATAGTCAACAATGTAAACAATCTAATTGGAAATTGTGCAAAAAACATAAACAGAAATTTTACAAAAGAAGATATATGAATGAGAAATAAGCATAAGACAAGAAGCTTAACATCATTAGACTTTAAAGAATTGAAATTTAAACTGTAAGTAAATATCACTACACATCTATCACAATAATTTTTAATGTGTTGATCAAGGGAGATGGGATACATTATTTGATACATAGTATTGAGCAGACTAAATATCCACATGGAAAAGAAAGAAACTGAAACATTATCTTATACCATACAGAAAAATTAACTAGAAATGAATTAAATACCTAAGCATAGCACCAGAAAGTATAAAACTCCCAAAAGCAAACAAAGTAGAAAAGCTCCTTGACATTAGTCTTGGCACTGACATTTTGATAAGACACACATGAATGAAAAGCACAGGCAGCAAAAGCAAAAATAAAGTTCGACTACATTAAACTAGAAAGCTTCTGCACAGCAATGAAATCAGAAAAAAAGCAGCCTACAGATAAGAAGGAAATATTTCTTAACAACATATCTAATAAGGAATTAATATCTAAAATATATAAAGAACTCACAGCCTAATAGCCAAAAAGGAATAACCCAATTGAAAAATGAGCAAAGGACTTGATGAGTTATCTTTCAAAAAAGTTATAAAGATGGCCAACAGATATATGAAAAGGTGACCAACATCGCTAATCATCAGGGAAATGAAAATCAAAAGCACAATGAGATATCACCCCACACCTGTTACAATGGCTATTATCAAAATGAGAAGAGATAGCAAGTGTTGTTGAGGGTACTGAAAAAAGAGGACCACTTGCTTGTACACTGTTGGTGGAAAAATAGATTAATATAGCCATGATGGAAAGCAGTATGGAGTTTCTTCAAAAATTTTAAATAGAAATAGAAATATACATAATATGACAATCCTTCTTCTGAGCATATAACCAAAGGAAAAGAAGTCAGAACCTTATAGATATATCTGCCCTCCTATGCTCATTGCAGCATTATTCACAATAGCTAAGATATGAAAGCAATCTAAATGTTTATTGACAGATTACCCTATAAAAATGTGGTATAGAGAAGGGGAACTTAAAGATTGCTGACTAGATGCATTTTATATTCATCTTTTTCACCAATAACCAAAATAGTGAGCCATCACACTTAAATAAATTATCTAAAAGATAATCCTGAAGTTTAGCAGAAAAGTCACAGAAAATGCTAAAAGCAAGGAAAGAGAGTAAAGCGAGGCTCTCAACTTGCTTGACTGGGATCTTCTGGGAGCCTAGATAGGCTCTATATAGCAAGAAAGGTGTAAGTGAAATATTTCCAAGAGCCCATATTTTTACCATGGACTCTTGCTATCTGAGACACAGGAGAGTCTCTCAACCCTTGTAGCCACTGAGACCAGCATAAGCATTGCTTCAGAATGGAAGCTCACACTAATATCTACAAACCCATAAGCCTTAAGCAGCTATAGCACAACACTATTTTGAGAGCTCCCACCACACTGCACTCTGTCTTTGGGCACAGGAGAATCTGCATTGCCACATCCCTAGAGCCCTGATAACAGTCCCTTGTAGCCAGAATTACCAGGCTGAGGCAGGAGCCACTGGCAGCAGCTCCATCGCCGCACAGATTTTCACAAATCTGGAGGACAAATTACGTTGCTCACAGCCACCACTACTGGCAGCTGTAGGGTCAAAACATGTAAAAGCACATGGCCTTAGCTGCCTGAAAATGGCATTCTCACTGAAAGCAAACCAATTTTTCTCAGTAGCAGGGCTACAGCAAAGCTGCTGCTACTTCAACCTGAGCATTTCACTGGCATCCTGGGAATCACCACACCCCTGCCTACCACAGCCAGTGTCTTCATGCAACATATAAGGGAAGTGTCTGGGGACAGATATGCCAAGTCTGGCTCTATACTCCCAAGTATCTGAGCATGACATCCAAGGGCCTGAGTGTCCTCCAGCCCTGTCGACCATTATTGACACCTAAACAATCCTCTCAGGGTCTGAGGTCAGGACCACACAACCTGCTGCTGCCACTATGGGTAGCATATACCAAAAGACACTCCCTGTGAGCCTGTGAAATGGTTCACACAGCATGTCACAGTCACTGTTAATATCAGTGTGGACACATGGGATCTCAAAGGGTTGTCCCACCACCGCTACAGCTATTGTCCATGCCATGTCCACTCACCAAGGGACCAAGAACCTGTTTGCCTACACAGACAGCTGTTGTAGTTTCCAGTGCCAGAGCAACCTACCTAGAGGCCCAAGAATCAGCCTTGTTAGCTTGGACCCACTAACATGCGGCTAGTGTATGCCACCCTGGGGGCAGAAGACAGGCACAGTTGGCCAATCACTGCCACTAAGAGGACCCAGAGACCAGCCTACTTAACAGCCAAGTCCTCAGGAATACTTCACCACAGCCTCCACTAACATCTTTACCCTAAAGCCAACCTTGTCCAAACCATGGCTCATGGGTTGCCTACAGGCCAGGATGGATTTGAACGTGACCCAACACAAATCTGCCAACTTTCTTTAAAAATTAGGAGTGTTTCAATTGCTATAAAGAAAATAAAATACCCAAGAATACAACTTACAAGAGACGTGAAGGACCTCTTCAAAGAGAACTACAAACCTCTGTTCAAAGAAATAAGAGAGGACACAAACAAATGGAAAAAAATTCCATTCTCATGAATAGGAAGAAATAATATCATGAAAATGGCCATACTGCCCAAAGTAATTTACAGATTCAATCCTATTCCCATTAAGCTGCTATTGACTTTCTTCACAGAACTAGAAAAACTACTTTAAATGTCATACGGAACCAAAAAAGGGTCCATATAGCCAAGACATTCCTAAGCAAAAAGAACAAACTGGAGGCATCATGCTACCTGACTATACTATGTTGACACTATACTACAAGGCTGCAGTAACCAAAACAGCATGGTAATGCTACCAAAACAGCATGGTAATGCTACCAAAACAGATAGATAGACCAATTGAAAGAATAGAGACCTCAGAAAAAAACACCACACATCTACAACAATCTGATCTTTGACAAACCTGACACACACAAGCAATGGGGAAACAATTCCCTATTTAATAATTGGGAATTAAATATACTGTATACTGGCAAGCCATATACAGAAAACCGGAACTGGACCCCTTCCTTACACCTTATACAAAAATTAACTTAAGATGGATTAAAGACTTAAATATAAAACCTAGGAAACACCATTCTGAACATCAGCCTTGGGAAAAAATTAATTTATGACTAAGTCCTCAGAAGCAATTGCAACAAAAACAAAAATTGACAAATGAGAACTATGTAAACTAAAGAGTTTCTACACAGCAAAAAGAATCAAAACAAACAAACAAAAACCATCAACAATGTAAACAGAAAATCTAAAGAATGGGAGAAAATATTTGCAAAATATGCACCCAACGAAAGAATCTATAAGAAACTTCAACAATTCAACAAGCAAACAACCCCATAAAAATGTGGGCAAATGACATTAGCAGACACTCTTCAAAAGAAGACATACTAGCTGCCAACGAACATGAAAAAATGATCAACATCACTAATTATCAGAAAAGTGAAAGTCAAAACCACAGTAAGATAACATCTCACACCAGTCAGAATAGCTATTACTAAAAAGTCTGAAAAACATAGGTACTGGCATGGCTGTGGAGAAAATAGAATGCTTATACACTGTTGGTGGGAATGTAAATTAGTTTAGCCACTGTGGAAAACAGTTTGGAGATTTCTCAAAGAATTTAAAACAGAACTAACATTCGACCCAGTGATCCAATTACTGGATATGTTCTCAAAGGAAAATAAATAATTCTGCCAAAAGACATATGCATTCATATGTTCATTGCAGCACTATTCACAATAGCAAAAGCATTGAATCAATCTAAGTGCTCATTAATAGTGGATTGAATAAAGAAAATATGGTATATATCCACCGTGAAATGCTATGCAGCCATAAAATAAAGAAAATCATGTATTTTGCAGCAACATGGATGCAGTTAGCGGCCATTATCCTAAGTGAATTAATTCAGGAACAGAAAACCAAATACCACTTGTTCTCACTTACTGGTGGAAGCTAAGCGTTGGTTACACGTGAGCATAAAGATAGAAGTAACAGACACTAGGGATTACAAAAGGAGGTGAAAGGGAAGTTGCATAAGCTGAAAAAATACCTATTGGGTATCATGCTCACTACTTGGGTGGTGGAATCATTCAAACCTCAAACCTCAGCATCACACAATATACCAATGTAATAAGCCTGTACATATATCCCCCAAATCTAAAATAAAAGTTGAAATTATACAATAAGAAGAAAAGCAAAAAACAAATTATATATATGTTCATACATACAACGGATTCTCTCCAACCTTCATCTTAAATTCCCAATAGTTTCAACACTGTTGTACCGGTATAGGGTTATGGAATTGGTCTCCTAAGCAATCTGTTAGTCACTTGGGTATGTATTTTTTTTTAAATAACTGAGTCCCACATTTTTTGGCCACCCTGTGTTTGCCTTAAAGAAGTTTCACCCATAGATTTCCCTTTTTTATAGTCTGAGTTGTTATTAAAAATATAAAACGCAGTTTGCACAATAAATCTTATATAAATATAATTCACACCACAATTCAACCAGAGGATTGTAGACTTATTTAATTCACAATCAGCAATTTACTCTGTAGTCTCTACAAATAATAGAGATGATGATGAATGTGGTTGAACAAATAGACAAGGTTTCCTAATTTCTCCATGCATACAATGACTTTGGAAAAAAGTACTAGTGAAGAAATAAATGAGTTTGAAAAAATTATTCTAAAAAGACATTTTTAGATCACATTAGAGAGATTAAATGTTTCCATGGTCTCTTGACCAGTTGTATGCTTTTTGGTTGCTTTCAGATTGATAAAAATGAAATCATTTTTAAAATTCCAAAAATAAAATTGGACAAATAATATGAATAAATGTTTTTCAAAAGAAGTCATACAAATAACCAACAGGTGTATGAAAGAATGCACAAAATCATCAGGGAAATGCAAATCAAAACCACAATGTGATATTTTCTTATCGTACTTATAATGGTTATTGTTAAAAATACAAAAAATAACCCTTAGACACTGTTGGTGGAAATGTAAACTAGTACAGATACTACAGAAAATAGTCTGAGGATTTCTCAAAACAACTAAAAATTGAATCAGTCTTGAATAAATAAAGAGATCAATGTATTTGCACACAAAATTTTTACACAAATATACATATTATCTTTACTTGTATCAGTCAATTAATGGAAGTAGCCCAGATATTCTTCAATAGGTGAGTGATTAAATAAAATGTGGTACTTCCATAAAATGGAATACTCAGCAATCAAAAGAAACAGAGTCTTGATACACACAATGACTCATATAAATCTTCAAGAAATTTTGCTTAGTGAAAATCTCAGTTCTAAGAAGTTACACACTGTATGATTCCATTCCTATATCATTCTAAATTGACATAATTATAAAAATGGAAAACTGATTAGCAGTTCACACAAGTCAAGGTAGGATTGGAAGAAAAATGAGATGGTTGTGGCTATAAAAGGGTAGCATGAGGAAACCTTATGGTTATAGAATTTGTGTGTGTTTTGACTGTACAGTAGTCCCCATTTATCCATGGAAGATATCTTCCAAGATCGTCAATGAATGACTAAAACTTCAAAGAGCACTGAACCCTATATATATTATGTTTTTTTTCTATACATACACACTTATAAAGTTTAATCTATAAATTAGACACATAAGAGATTGACAACAACTAATAATGAAATAGAATTAACAGTAAACAATAAGTAATGTGAATATGAGGTACCTCTCTCTATAAAATATCTTACTATACTTTACTCACCCATTTTTGAACCACAGTCGACCACAGGTAACTGAAGCTGTAGAAAACAAAATTAAGGATAAGGGGGTCTACTGTATCAATGTGAATATATTGTATTGCTTTACTGTAGTTTCACAATATTGTAACTTCGGTGGGTGAAAACTGGGTAAAGAGCACATGGATTTTCTTTGTATTATCTCTTACAACGGCACGTGAGTTTACAATTATCTCAAAATTAAAAGCTTAATTAAAATATGTGTGTATGAATGCCTTCCCTCATACACACATTCTTTTACAGCTATTGTCCTAAATTTCTCCTCCTCTTCACAAAATTTTGAAAGAATTGACTATATTTTCATTCTCAATTTCTGCATATTCTACTAAATTATTAACTAATACGGCATTTAACACTATTATGCTACCAATCCAACTGTCCCCATCTTTGTTAATCCAATATTTACTTTGTAGTCCATGTCTTCCCTCCCTTCGCAACATCACTTTATGTCGTTGACTGTTCCTCTTTCTTGAAACACTCTTTTACACGGGCATCTATTATAGCACATTGTCTTATACTTTCTACCAACTTCTTGGCTGTTTTATTTTGGTGTCCTTTACCAGCTCACATTTCTCTACTGGATATTAAATGTTAGAATTCCTAAGGCTCAGAACTGCGTCCTCTTCTAGGCCACCTCATCAATAGTAAATATTTAAGTTAACATCTACAGTGCAATAAGATCTTAACAAGACAAGATCTTCTCTTTCGAGGGTCTTAAATATCATAAATACATATGAAATTCTTAACATACATATCTGACATTTCATTAGCATGATTTACTAATTTTAAATATGTAAACATATAGTACGGTGACCTTTATTTGTACTTTTGGCCTGGAAATTGACCAGGCAAATGTCTCTGGTCCAGCCTCCTTCTCTGAGCTTTAGACCTATATTTCCAACTGTTACTCAAATTCTGCACCTGGATATCTCAAAATCAACATATCCAACACCAGTTTATGATCTTTTTTCCCAAGGCTGGTTTTTTTTTTTTCCAGTATTCTCAGTTTATTTATATGTTATCCCTATCAATCCAGTTATGTAATTGATAAATATATGAGTCATCGTCGATTGTTCCCTTCCTTTTATTATCCCTATAGTAAATACATTACTAAGTTCTTTAGATGTTACCTGTAAAGTATATCTCAAATAAATTCATTTTACTCCAACATCACCATCAACATCCTAGGCCAAGAGTTCATTTTTTGCCTAGGCTGCTGCAGTAATATCACAGCTAATCTCCCCATACCTATTCCTTCTTCTTTGTTATCTATTCTCCACATTTCAGACAGAGTGATACTTTTACGACACAAATGTGTTTATGTCACTACGTCTCCTGATTAGTGACTTCAAGGGCTCCTTATGGACCTTAAATATTCAACTTCTTAATGTGGCCATGCTCCTGAATAGTTTGTCACTTCAAACCTTTCTAACTTTATTTCACAACATATTATCGCATTTTCTCCTCAGCATACCGAGCTTCTTGCCAGTCCAGAGACATTGTAAATCCTGCTGCTATTTAAAAAAAATGAAGAAAATTTATTTGTATATTAATTCATTAAAAATATAATAATATCCATATTGCATTTTTGGAGATTTAGCCTAGGAAACAATTAATGAGAAAAATGTTATATATAGGAAGATATTCACAATAGCAAAACCTTGAAAACCTTGAAAGTGTCCATAATTGAGGAAATGAATGACTAAATGATTACTTACAGACTCTGTGAAATATTATTACAACTACTAAGAGAGATAATATACTTAAAGCAAATTGTAACAGGTTTCGTTACGCTATTATTACTCCAGGTGAAATGTATATGCAAATGAACAAAGACTGGAAACAATGCATAGAACCTTTCAAAGCTGCTCTAACAATAGTATGAGGTTAGGAATTTATTTCTCAATTGTCTAATTTTTCCATAGTATTGCTATAAAGTTTTAATTCCAAAATACAATATATGTAATATAATAAACACTAATATATTTACTATGTATATGTAGGCCTGTGAAGACCAAATACTTTCAGCCTTTTTTTAGCTGAGAATATTTTCACTTTGCCTACATTTCTGATGAACAGTTTTGCTGGATGTAGAATTCTTGGTTAATCTTTCTTTTTCTCTTTCAGCCCTTTAAAAGAAAATTTTATTTGAGGTTAAGGGATACATGTGTAGGTTTGTTATATAGGAAAACTCATGTCATGGGAGTTTGATGCACAGATTATTTCATCACCCAGGTGACTATTGGGTACTAAGACTAGTACCCAATAGTTATGTTTTCTGCTACTGTCTTCCTACCATCTACCTTCTGGTCAGCTCCAGTGTCTGTGGTTACCCTCTTTGTATTCACTTTTTCTCCTAATTTAGTTTCCATGTATAAGTGAGAATATGTGGTATTTACTTTTCTGTTCCTGTGTTAGTTTTCTAAGAGTAATGGCCTCCAGCACCATCCATGTTCCTGCAAAAGATATGATCTAATTTTTTATGGCTACATAGTATTCCATGTTGTATATGTGTCACATTTTCTTTATCCAGTCTTCTACTGATGGGCATTTAAGTTGATTTTATGTCTTTGCTATTTTGAATAGTACTGCACTGAAGGTACATGCGCTTGTGTCTTTATGATAGAATGGATTTATATTCCTTTGGATATTTATCCAGTAATAGATTCCTGGGTTGAATGGAAGATCTGTTTGTAGGACTTCATGGAATTGCCACATTGCTTTCCAGAATGCTTGAAGTAATTTACATTCTCATCAACAGTGTATAAGTATTCCCCTTTCTCTGCAACCTTGCCAGCATCTGTAATTTTTTGACTTCTTAATAATAGCCATTTTGTCTGGTGTGAGATAGTATCTAATTTTGGTTTTGATTTTCACTTCTCTAATAATCAGTGATGTTGAACTTTTTTACATGTTGTTGGCCACATGTATGACTTCTTTTGAAAAGTGTCTATTCATTTACTGTTCCCATTTTTTAATGGGGTTGTTTGATTTTTCTTGTAAATTTAAGTTCCTTATAGATGCTGGGCAATAGACCTTTGTCAGATGCATAGTTTGCAAATATTTTCTCCCATTCTGTAGGTTGTCTGTTTTCTTTGTTGATAACTTCTTTTGTTCTGTAGAAGCTCTTTAGTTTAATTAGATTCCATTTGCTTATTTTAGCTTTTGTTCCAATTGCTTCTGGCATCTTCATCATGAAATTTTTTCCAGTTTATATGTGCAGAATGGTATTGCCAAGCTTGTCTTCCAGGGTTTTCATAGTTTTGGTTTTACATTTAAGTCTATAATCCATCTTGAGTTGATTTTTGTACATGGGGTAAATAAGGGGTCCTGTTTCAATCTTCTGCGTATGGCTCCAGTTATCTCAACACCATTTATTGAATAAGGAGTCCATTTCCCATTGCTTGTTTTTGCAGCTTTGGTGAAGATCAGATGGTTGTAGGTATGAAGCCTTACCTCTGGGTTGTGTATTTTGCTCCATTCATCTAAGAGCCAGTTTGTGTACCAGAGTCAAATTGTTTTGGTTACTATAGCCCTGTAGTATAGTTTGAAGTTGAGAAGCATGATGCCGTCTGCTTTTCTCTTTTTGCACAGGATTGTCTTGGCTATTCAGGCTCCTTTTTAGTTCCATATAAATTTTAAAATAAATTTTTCTAATTCTTTGAAAAATGTAACTTGTAGTTTGATAAGATTAGGATTGAATTTATAAATTATGAAGAAGTATGGTCATTTTTACAATATTGATTCTACCCATCCATGAGCATGGGATGTGTTTCTATTTGTTTGGGTTATTTCTGATTTCCTCGAACAATGTTTTGTAGTTTTCCTTGTAAAGATCTTTCACCTCCCTGATTAGCTGTATTAGTTAAGTATTTCATACTTTTTCCAGCAATTGTGAATGGGATTTTTTTTCTGATTTGGCTCTCCACTTAGCTATTGTTAACTTACAGAAATGCTAGTAATTTTTCTATGTTAATTTTATATTCTGAAATTTTGCTAAAGCTGTTTATCAGCTTGAGGAGCTTTTGGGCCAAGACTATAAGGTTTTCTAGATATAGAATCATGTCATCTGAAAACAGGGACATTTTTACTTCTTCTCTCTCTATCTGAATGTGCTTTATCTTTTCCTTTTGCCTAATTGCTCTGGACAGGACTTCCAATATTATGTTGAATAGGAGTGACGAGAGAGAGCATCCTTGTCTTGTGCTGGTTTTCAAAAAGAATGCTTTCAGCTTTTGTGCATTCAGTATGATGTTGGCTGTGGGTATGTCATCGATGGCTCTTATTTTGATGCATGTTCCTTCAATATCTATTTGTTAAGAGTTTTAAACATGAATGAATCTTTCATTTTATTGAAAGCTTTTCTGCATCTATTGAGATGATCATGTGGCTTTTTCCTCTAGTTCTGTTTATGTGATGAATCACATTTATTGATTTGCATATATTGAACCAACATTACATCCAGGGACAAAGCCTATGTGATTATGGTGGATTAGCTTTTTGATATGTTGCTGGATTCTGTTTGCTAGTATTTAGCTGAAATTTCTGAAACATTTTCTTAGTCTTAAATTATATTTTTATTGCACTGTGGTACAAGAGAGTTGTTGGTATAATTTTCGTTCTTTAGCATTTGCTGAGAAATGTGTTATGTCTAATTGTATGTTTACTTTTAGAGTATGCATCATGTGCAGATGAGAAGACTGTATATTCTCTTGTTTTGGAGAGGAGAATTCTGTAGATGTCTATCTATCCATTAATTCCAGTGGTGAATTAAGGTGGTGAATATGTTTGTTAATATTCTCGCTCTATAATCTGTCTAACATGGTCAGTACACTTAGTGGAGTGTTGAAGTCTCCCACTATTATTGTGTTGGAGTGTAAGTCTCTCTCTCTTTTTGTTTGTTTTTTTTGTTTTTGAGACAGTGTCTCACTCTGTCTCCCAGACTGGAGTGCAGTGGTGTCATCTCGGCTCACCGTAACCTCCACCAACTAGGTTCAAGCAATTCTCCTGCCTCAGCTTCCCAAGAAGCTGGTATTACAGGCATGTGTCACTACTAATTTTTGTATTTTTAGTAGAGACAGAATTTCACCATGTTGGCCATGCTGGTCTCGAACTCCTGACCCTAAATGATCCACCCTGCTTGGCCTCCCAAAGTGCTGGGATTACAAGGGTAGGCCATTGCGCCCAGCCTCTCTTTTTTTTTTTTTTTTTTTGAAATGGAATCATGTTCTGTTGCCCAGGTTGGAGTGCAGTGGCAAAATCTCAGCTCACTGCAACCTCTGTCTCCTGGGTTCAAGGGATTCTCCTGCTTCAGCCTCCCAAGTAGCTGAGATTACATGTGCCCGCCACCACACCCGGCTACTTTTTGTAATTTAGTAGAGATGAAGTTTCACCATGTTGGCCAGGCTGGTCTTGAACTCCTGACCAAAAGCGATTCACTTGCCTCAGCCCCTTGAAGTTCTAGGATTACAGGCATCAGTCACTGTTTCCGACCTTGGAACGTAAGTCTCTTTGAATGTCTGTGAAAAGTTGTTTCATGAATCCAGATGCTCCTGTCTTGTGTGCGTATTTAAGATAGGTATAACTTCTTGTTGAATGGAACCCTTTACCATTATGTAATACCCTTCTTTTAAAAAAAAAAAAAAAATTGTTGGTTTAATGTCTGTTTTATCTGAAATTAAGACAGCAACTCCCACTATTTTCCATTTTCCATGCTCTTGGTAGATTGCTAGATTTTTCTCCATCCCTTTATTTTGAGCTTGATATGGTTTGCCTGTGTCCCCACCCAAATCTTCTCTTTAATCCCCCCACGTTGTGGGAGGCACTGAGGTAATTAAATTATGGGGCAGGTGTTTCTTGTGCTGTTCTCCTCACGATAGTGAATATGTGTCACAACATCTGATAGTTTTAAAAATGGAAGTTTCCCTGCACAAGTTTTCTCTCTTGTCTACTGCCATGCAAGACGTGCTTTTCACCTTCCGCTATGATTGTGAGGTCTTCCTAGCCATGTGAAACTCTAAGTCCATTAAACCGCTTTTCCTTTCCAGTCTCAGGTATGTCTTTATCAAAAGTGTGAAAACTGACTAATACAGAGCTTATGGGTGTCACCAAATGTGAGATAGGCCTCTTGAAGACAGCATTCCATTAAATCTTGCTTCTTTGTCAAGTTTGCCACTCTGCCTTTTAATTGTGATACATAGCCTGTTTACATTCAAGGTTAGCATTGATGTGTGAGAATTTGATCCTGCATTGTTTTATTAGCTGTTTAATATACTGACATTTGTGTGTGGTTGCTTTATAGTGTCACTGGTCTGTGTACTTACGTGATTTTTTGTAGTGGCTGGTAATGGATTTTTTTTCTTTCCAGATTAAGTGCTTCTTTCAGGAGCTCTTGAAGGCAGGTGTGATCACAAATTTCCTCAGAATTTGCTTGTTTGAAAAGTAAATTATGTCCCCTTTGCTTATAAAGTTTAGCTTTTCCATGTATTGAAAGGCTCAGCCCCAGGCTCAAAACTCCCTGAGCCTAGTACAAACACCACCTGGAAAGTCTCCGATAAGGGGACAGCCGTTCAAGGTTACTGAAAGCGCGGGAGCCAAAAGAATTTCTTTGTTCCCCTGCAACTTTCAGGCTATAAAAAGCAAACGCTCGCATTGTTCGGGGCCCTCTTGTATACTGTGGAATGGAGGGACCAAGTTCGAACTTGTAGTAAAGATCCTTGCCGCTTGGCTTTGACACTGGACTCTGGTGGTCTTCTTTGGGGATCAAACGGTCTGGGCATAACAGTATAATATTCTTAAACTTTATTCTCTTCAAGAATGTTGAATATAGACCCTAAATCTCTTCTCACTTTTACTGTTTCTGCTGAGAAGTGCACTGTTAGTCTAATGGGCTTCCCTTCTAATGTGACCTATCCTTTCTCTCTAGCTGCCTTTAATAGTTTTTTTCTTTCATTTGACCTTGGAGAACCTGATAATTATGTGTCTGTGGAATAATTTTTTTGAAGTATTTTGTGGGGGTTCCCTGCATTTCCTGAGTTTGAATGTGGGCTTTCTAAGCTAGGTTGGGGAAGTTCTCTTGAACGTTATTCTGAAATCTGTTTTCCAATTTGCTTCCATTCTCCCTATCTTTTACAGATACACCAGTGAGTTGTAGAATCTGTCTTATACATAATTCCATATTTTTCCAAAGCCTAGTGTATTTCTTTTTCTTCTTTTATTTTTACTTTTTTCAGAAACCCAATCTCCAAGTGCTGAGATTCTTTCTTTATCTTGGTCTATTCTTCTGTTCATTCCCTTTTTTTTTTTTTTTTTTTGTGATGTGGAGTCTTGCTCTGTCGCCTGGGCTGGAGGGCAGTGGTGTGATCTCGGCTCCCTGCAACCTCTGCCTCCTGAGTTAAAGCGATTCTCTTGCCTCAGCCTCCCAAGTAGCTGGGACTACAGGCATGCACCACTAGACCCAGCTAAGTTTTAGTAGAGACGGGATTTCACCATGTTGGTTGGCCAGGATGATCTCGATTTCTTGACCTCGTGATCCACTGTGCCCGGCCTCTTCTGTTCATTCTTGTTATTTCATTGTGAAATTCTTGTAGAGTGTTTTTTAGCTCTATCATTTTGATTACATTCTTTTCTATACTGGCTGTTTTGTCCATCAGATCCTGTATCATTTTATTGCAATTCTCAGCTTCTTTGGACTGGGTTTCTACATTCTTCTGAATCTCGATGATCTTCATTTCTGTCCATATCCAGAACTTCATTTCTGTCATTTCAGCCATCTCAGCTTAGCTAAGAACTTCTGCTGGAGAATTAGTGTGATGGTTTGGAGGAAAGAAGACACTCTGGCTTTTTGAGTTGTGAGAGTTCTTGTACAGGCTCTTTCTCATCTTTGTGGGCTGATGTTCCTTCAAACTTTGAAGTTGACTTCTTTGGATTTTTGTTGTTGTTGTTCTTTGCCTTATTTGATGATCTTGGGGTATTTGCAACTATGCCAGTGATGGCAGTGATAGCATGACTGGAGGGGCAAGGGACCCCTCTGACAACTGTGCAAGCATTCATGCTGGTGGTTGTTTTAGCATGAGGGCAGGGTGCTGAGGGGTGAAGGACTGTTTGCATCCTTCATGCTGTGTACATTCACGCTGGTGACGGTGGCTGTTCAGGGTTGGGGGTGTGTTTGCTGTTTTCCATGCCTTGTTTCACACTGGCAATTGTATCATCTCAGGGACATGGTGCTGGCAGAGGCAGAGCTGGTGAGTTCCATGCCTGCTAATGCTCTGATGACAATGGTGATGCAGCAGGGGAAGTGGATGTGAGGTGGACTCATCTGGCAGCAGTGGCATGGTAGCTCAGGAGCATGGTGCTGGCAGAGGCAGAGCTGGTGAGCAGTATGTCTGCTAACACTCTGATGAAAATGGCAGTGCAACAGGACAAGCAGATGTGAGGTGAGCTCATCTGTCAGCAGTGGCATAGCAGAGTGCATGTGCACACATGTGCTGGCAGGGAAAGGAAAGTAAGGGCTGCCTGCATTCACAAACACTGGCAAAGTGATGTGGGGAGTGGCTTTGGGCAAGTGCCTGTAGGCAAATTGGCACAGGGGAAGCTGCAGTGAGGGAAGGGCACAGGTGGGCTGTTGCATGTCCATGGGGACTGCTCTGCTGGAGCACTCTGTTGATCTGGTGCCATCCACCAGCACAGGAGCTATGATGCTGGCTCGCAGGAGGTACCTAGGGGCTGCACTATAAGTAAACATGGCTAGGCTGGGGCCCTGAGAGAGGCCAGACTACCAAAGGGTGCTCAGGTTGGACCAGCCTCTCACATGGGAAAAACACCCCTGCAGGGCTCAGGTCTGGCAGTTCCCGTAGAGCTAAAGTCTCCTCTGGGAGCAAATGTAGGCTAGAGGAATGGGTGTATTACGTGGTGTTCTACTACAGACGCTCTCAAGCCAAACCCGCTGGGCTCCACCTCAGCTGAAGTTTTGCCCCGTCACTTCTCTAAGCAGGTTTCTTTGCCAACTCATGTGTCCATGGTATTCCAGGGGTCTCCTCCTTGCAGGATTCCAGAGACCTGTGGTAAAAGTGAGTTGATCCTTGCCTTTTCAACTCACGCCCTCTGCAGAAGTCGTTGGAGGCCAGGAATGCATCCTGGTGTATGGTAGCCCCGTGCAGAGTTCCCAGATTTCTCCCACTTCCGCCTAGCATCTGTGTCTTCCTTCTGTTTAGTCTCAATGCTTTCCCTTTGAATATGTGCTGGGAGTGCACCTGTCTTCCCGATGTCCCTGTCCTTCAGTGCCAGATATTCCTCCAGGCTACATCTAGTTGGCCATCTTGGGGCTCCTGCCTCAATTTTGCTTCTATATTTTGTAAACCCTAATATAGTGTAAGTCCCTAATACATGCTGTTAACTTAATTAACCCCTGCCCATTCTACACTTAAGCATTGCTTCCTTAGGATAGTTTCTCTGCCTCCACAGCTTAAATCAGGTTCCTGTGTTTTATACTTTTATAGTGTCATTTCTCTGTGTTTGTCAGTTCTTTCTCTTAGTTTTATTAAGATATAATCCACACACCATAAAACTGAACTTCTTAATATTGTACAATTCACCAAATTCCAGGATATTCACAGATATATCTCCCCTAAAAACTCATATATATATATATGAGTTTTAAGATTTAATGACTGCCCTGCTTGGTTTCAGACTAGCATGAAGCCTGTAACCCCCTTGTTTTGGCATGTTTTTTTCCTTTTGGAGCAGTAGTATTTAGCCAATGCCTGTATCCCCTCCTTCCTCCTTCACATTACTCTTCCTCCAACTCCTTCCTCTACTCCTTCCTCCAACACACAAGGCTTGGCAGCCATTTAGGTTCTTCAATTTAATCTCTATTCTGGATATTTTGCATAAACGGAATTACATAATATGTGTATTTTGCGGCTAGCTTGAATTTGAATTTTAAAACTTTTATATCACCAGACAAGAATACAAGAATTCTCAACTGAAGCTCTATTTTCTTATTTGTGAAATAAAGAAAATAGTACCTCTTGGGACAGTTCAAAGTAATAAATAAAATAATAATATCTTAAAGCAGGCAGCACAGTGTCTGGCATACAGAAATTGCCAAATAAAATTTGAGTTGATTTTTTAGAACAATTCTAAGGCAGCTATCCCAAGTCTTTATGCCAGAAGCTTTCCCCATGTCTTTCTGTGCAAAGAGCAAAGGAATGCTTTACTCAAGCTATATTTATCAATTAAAATGGCTTTTTTCTTTTATTTTTAGTTGACATGTAATAATTGCACATACTTATAGAATACAGAGTGAAATTTTGATACATATATGCAATGTGCCATGATTAAATGTTAGTTTTAATTATGCATAATTTCTGTTATGTTGTTGATGCCTACATCTGCCATTAGATTGTAAACTGCATATTGGCAGTGACTGAGTGACTAAGTCTGCATTTTTTCAAAATTTATCCCTGGCAGCCAGTACTACTGTTTTTGACATATAATACTGTCTCCAGAAGCAATGATTGAATAGATTAGTGAATGAAAAGTGTTTGTGTATGTGTGTGGGTGGGTGGGTGTGTAAATACAAGGCTATATGGCAGATAGAGATTACTAATGATATGTTTACCAAGAACATGGTTACCAACAAGAGTCATAGCTTGGATATTACTGATATAGTCATAGTAGAGACAGGCAGCTCAAAATAAGAAGAAGCTAAGGCCCCAGGCAAGGAAAGCTTTACCAAGTGAGTCAGAAAAGGAGCTCAGCAAAATTTGCTGAACTGGAAAGATAAATTGCATGAGACCTTTCATCCGGAACTAATTATAGTCTGCCCAGAAATCTATTTATCTGAGGCAGAGTGTGTCTCCATTTAAATAATCTGCTACTATATATTTTCTTGCTTTTTAGATTTTCAGGTGAGTGCCAACTTTCTTGGTATTCCTCTTTCTTACAGACAATGTGCATGGCAAAATTCTACAGGTGATGTTAATTCTTTTATAGGGGTTTAGGTTTTCCCTCAGTTTGGTAGACTATCTCTTATCTTAATATTTTTGATTCATTCATTAGAGTTTCTCAGTTCTACAGTCTCCAGTATTAATGTGAGATTCCACCAGAAAGCTCTGTGAACTATATGTTAACAACTCCATCCTCTTAAAAAATCTTGTACACTCTCATGGCTTCCACAACCTATCAGATCTCAGGCTTCTACCCATAACCTAAGTAAATTGTTTTCAAATACAGCCATTATTAGTATTAGGCCATTATCACATTGCTATAAAGAACTACCTGAGACTGGGTAATGTATACAGAAAAGAGATTTGATCCAATCACAATTCTGCAGGCTGTACAGGAAGCATGGCTGGGTATGCCTCAGGAAACTTACAATCACGGTGAAAGGCAAAGAGGAAGGAGGCACATCTTACATGGCTGGAACAGGAGGAAAAGAGAACAGGAGGAGGTGCTACACACTTTCATATGAGCAGATCTTGTGAGAACTTGCTCACTATTATGAGAACAGCAAGAGGAAACTCTGCCACCATGATCTAATGACCTCCCACCAAGCACCTCTTCCAATATTGGGGATTACAATTTGGCAAGAGATTTGGGCAGTGACACAAATCCCAACCATATCATTCTGCCCAGGCTCCTCTCAAATCTCATGTCCTTCTCAAATTGCAAAACACAGTCATAGCTTCCCAGCCATGTCTTAACTCATTTAAGCATTAACTCCACAGTCTTAACTCATTTAAGCATTAACTCAAAAGTCCACAGTCCAAAGTCTCATCAGAGACAAGGAAAGCCCCTTCTGCCTATGAACCTATAAAATCAAAATCAAGGTAGTTAATTCCAAGATACAATGGGAATACAGGCATTGGCTAAATACTACTGCTCCAAAAGAAAAAAAAAATATGCCAAAACAAGGGGGTTACAGGCTTCATGCTAGTTTGAAACCAAGCAGGGCAGTCATTAAATCTTAAAACTTCAAAATAATCTCCATTGACTCCATCTTTCACACTCAGGCCCCACCAATACAAGGGGTGAGTTCTCAAGGCCTTGGGCATCTCCATTCCTGTGTCTTTGCAAGGTACAGCCCCCTCACCTGCTTTTATGTCTAGCATTGAGTGCATGCAGTTTTTCCAGGTGCACAGTGCAAGCTGTCAATGCGCCTGCCAGTCTGGGGTCTGGAGGACAGTGGTCCTCTTCTCACAGCCCCACTAGGCAGTGACCCAGTGGGGAATATGTGTGGGGGCTCCAACCCCACATTTCTTCTCCACACTGCTCTAATAGAGGTTCTCCGTGAGGACTCTTCTTCTGCAGCAGTCTTTTTCCTGGACATCCAGGGATTTCTACACATACTCTGAAATCTAGGTGGAAGCTGCCATGCCTCAACTCTTACCCTTTGTGCATCCATAGGCTTAACATCAGGTGGAAGCCACCAAGGCTTACAGTTTGCACCCTCTGAAGCAATGGCCCAAGCTGTACCTTGACCACTTGTAGCCACAGCTGAAGCTGGAGCAGCTGGGATGCAGGGACCAGTGTCCCGAGGTTGCACAGGGCAGCAGCGCTTTGGGTCCTGCCCATGAAATCATTATTTTCTCCTAGGCCTACAGGCATGTGAGTTGGGTGCTGCCATAATGGCCTCTGAAGTGCCTTTGAGGCATTTTCTCCATTGTCTTGGCTGTTAACATTTGGCTCCACTTTACTTTTGCAAATGTCTGCAACTTGCTTGAATTCTTCCCTGAAAATGGGCTTTTTTCTCCCCACATGATTGGGCTGCAAATTTTCTCAACTTTTACAATCTCTGCTTCCCTTTTAAATATAATTTCCAGTTTCAGAACATGTCTTTGCTCACAAATATAAGCTCATACTGTTAGAAGCAGCAAGACCACATTTTGAATGTTTTGCTGCTTAGAAATTTCTACTGCCTGATACCCTGAATCATCTTTCTCAAGTTCAAAATTCCACAAACCTCTAGAACAGGGTCACGATGCCTCCAATCACTTTGCTAATGTGTAACAAAACTGACCTTTTCTCTAGTTCCTAATAAGTTCCTTATCTGTATCTGAGAGCGCCTAAGCCTGGGCTACAGTGTCCATACCACTATTAGTTTTTTGGTCACAAAAAAATTTAACAAGTCTCCAGGAAGTTCCAAACTTTCCCTTATCTTTCTGTCTTCTTCTGAGCCCTCCATACTTTTTCAACCTCTGCCTGTCACCGAGTTCCAAAGTCACTTGCACATTTTCAATTATCTTTATAGCAATGCCCCAATTAGTACATTCTCCGTTTCTATATTAGTCAGTTCTCACATTTCTATAAAGAACTACCTGAGACTGCATAATTTATAAAGAAAATACTTTAACAGGCTCACGGTTTCATAGGCTGTACAGGAGCATGGCTAGGGAAGCCTCAGGAAATTTACAATCATGGTAGAAGGTGAAGCGGGAGGAGGAAGGTCTTACATGGCCCTGGCAGAAGAGAGAAAAGGGAGAGGTGCTACATACTTGTGAACAAACAGATCTTGTGAGAACTCACTATCATGAGAACAGCAGGGGGGAAGTCTGCCCCCATGATCCAATCACCTCCTACCAGGGGAGGTCCAATATTAAAAATTAGAAGTTAACATGAAATTTGGGTGGAGACACAAATTCAAACCATATCAACAGTTGATTCTCACTTTCCATGCTTCTGATATACATAAATTTAAGTTACCATAATTTAGTTAAATAATCTCAATAACATGATTCATTATTCTATTTTTACTGGGAATAATTGCATAAAATACAAATATCACCGCTAGTTCTTTAGTTTCCAGATCACTATGTGAGCAACAGATGCATACTATCATTAGTGACCAATCACAACACATTTTCAAACTGCTTGTAATTGTTCACTTCGTGTCTGTTATTCAGATTGTACACATATACACAGACAGAAAGTGTACAGTTAGGTTGCCTCTTCTCCAAGTGATTGATCTATGTGACATTGTAGAATAATGGATGGAGAGGAATTTAAGCAACAAAAATGGAAGTACGGAAAAGTGATAATGTTGAAAGTAAAAATTTGAGTAGAATGTAAATACATTTATAGAGGAAATAGCTGATGGTTTGAATGTTAATACTGCAGATATGCAGTCAGAAGAACTTAATGAAGGTTAAATTATTGACATAATTGCAGGAAGTGATTGTGCTGAAAAAAGATTAGCCAGAAGAAGTGAAACTAGAAAAAAGTTGCACATTAAAATAATCCTTAGAAACTTTTAACAGTATTAAAAATATATGAATAAAATTCTGGAAACTGATCCAAACTTAGAAAGAAGTGTTACCATTTGGCAAGATGCTTGCCAAATTGTATGCTTCAATTGTATGAAAAGAAGATGCTTGCTTTGTATTATGTTATACAACAAGAATAAAGCAAACACTGTTTAAACTTATGGTATTAACAATATAAATATTTATTAATATTTTATTACAAAGTTCTAAATAAATATTAGTTTTGTCATTTTAAATATTTCTCTATACACGTATCACAGAGAGTAAGAGAGTGTTTAATGTTTTAATATATAAGTTTAAAAAATTTAAGTCTCTAGTTGTTGTATTTTATACATTCTTTACTCACCTACATGCATTTTTGTTAGTTTTAATTCTGGTAACATACACACAACATAAAATTTACCATCTTAACCATTTTAAGTGTACATTGTTGTACAACCATTACTGCTATCTTTATCACATTCTCCATTTTTTAGAACTGTAATTCTGTACCCATTAAGCAATAATTCTCTATACCTAGTTCTCTGTTGCCCAAACAATGAGCATTCTACTTTCTGTATCCCTGAATTTCACTACTGTAAATAACTCAGTAAGTGAAATCATAGCATATGTGTCCTTTGTTACTGGTTTATTTTACCTAGCACAATTTTCTTGAAGTTCATCCATACTGTAGTATGTGTCAGAATTTCCTTAATTTTTAAGGCTGAATAATATTTCATTGTATATATATACACCACATTTTGTTTATCCTTTCATCTGCCAATGGATACTTGGTGTGCTTCCACCTTTTGGCTACTGTGAGTAGTGCTTCTAAAAATATTGATGTACAATTATCTCTTTAGGTTCATGATTGTAATACTTTGGGGTATATACACAGATGTACAATTGCTGGATCATTTTGTATTTCCATTTTTAATTATTCAAGGAACCACAATACTGTATTTCATAGCAGTTGCATTTTTTGCATTTCTACTAACAGTGTGCAAGAGTTGCAATTTCTCCATATCCTGGCCAACACTGTTATTTTCTGATTTTTTTTTTTTTAAAAATAGCTATCCTAAAGAGTGTGAGGTGATATTTCATTGTAGTTTTGATTTGCATTTCTCTACTAATTAGTAATGCCTTCAACGTTTTTATGTGCTTATTGATCATTTATATATATTTTGGGAAAATGTTTAGTCAATTCCTTTGCCCAGTGTTTACTCAAGATGTTTTGTTTTGGTTGTTGAGTTGTAGGAGCTTTTAATATATTCTTGCCAAACCTAATGTCATTAATGTGTGTGATTCACAGTCCTAAAAGACAAAATTCTGAAGAACATAATCCCAAATGCTGAAATCTTGAAAGATCAAAGTCCCTAAATTCTAAATCCTAAAATTCTGCAATTACTAATGTCTTAAATCCTAAAAATCACAATCCTGAACGATTAAAATTCCAAATGTTGAAATTCTAAAATTCTAAATTCTGTGGAGAAATGAATGTGTTTTCAGTTACAACCAGGATAGTTGCATCGTGTTAGGCAGAACTATCACCTTGGCATTCTTTATTTGCATTTTGTTAAAAATTGCGTTTAGTAAATTTGCTACAAAATTCTGCAATAATGCAAACTTCAGTTTAAAAGTTATCTTTTGGCAGCACTGGCATTCTTTTGAGCTGAGTAAATTTCAGGGGCTTTTAATTACTGAAAGCCACATTGGCCTGAAGAAGCCAGAAAAGTTACTGACTGGTTCAAAAATAATTATGTGAGGTAGAAAAATGACACAGATACTGTGATTGAAGGGGAAGAAATCTGGGAAGCCTGCTTAGTCACCAGGCACCAGAAGTGGCCCCCTGCTCCAAACCAGACCAAAGGAAGATGTGAGTGAAAGAACCACACAATACTGCACTCCCACGACAGACCTCTGTGATTCTAGATATGGGATTTTTCACAATTCACATAGAACTTTGAAATGGCAGGGAAACCCACCCTGGGAACTTGCACAGGCAGAGCTTGAGTCCATATGGAGCCTATCGGACTACCAATATCATTTTTCACAGAAATATTTTAAAAATTCTAAAATTTATATGAAACCAAAAAGAGCCCAAATAGCCAATGCAATACGAAGCAAAAAGAACACACCAGAGGCATCACATTACCTATCTTTGAACAGTAATATAAGGCTAAGGTAACCATAATATCATGATACTGATACAAAAGTCAAACACATAGACCAATGGAACAGAATAGAGAACACAGAACTAAAGCTTCACACCTATCACCATCTGACCTTCAACAAAGTCAGCAAAAATAAGCAATGGGGGAAAGACTCCTTATTTAATAAATAATGTTGGGATAGCTGGCTAGCCTTGTGCAGAAGAAAAAGCTGGACTCCTACCTTTCACTGTATACAAAAATTAACTCAAGGTGAATTAAAGATTTAAGTGTATAGAAACTCAAATTATAGAAATCTTAGAAGAAAACTTGGGAAACACCATTTCCCACACTGGCCTTCAGGAAACAAAGAAACAAATGAAAACTTATGACTGAGTTGCCAAAAGCAATTGCAACAAAAACGGAAATTTTCATCTGGGACCTAATAAAACTAAAGGGCTCTGCCCAACAAAGGAAACTAACAGAGTAAACAGACAACCTCCAGAATGGGACAAAATATTTACAAACTATGCATGCAATAAAGATCTAATATCCAGAATCTATAAGGAACTTAACAAGCGTAAAACAAATAATTGCATTAAAAAGTGGGCAAAAGACATGACCAGACACTTCTCAAAAGAAGACACACAAGCAGTCAATAGTCATGTAGGGACATGGATGCAGCTGGAAACCATCATTCTTAGCAAACTATCACAAGAACAGAAAACCAAACACCGCATGTTCTCACTCATAGGTGGGAACTGAACAATGAGATCACTTGGACTCCGGAAGGGGAACATCACACACTGGGGCTTATCATAGGGAGGGGGCAGGGGGGAGGGATTGCAATGGGAGTTATACCTGATGTAAAAGACGAGTTGATGGGTGCTGACGAGTTGATGGGTGCAGCACACCAACATGGCACAAGTATACATATGTAACAAACCTGCACATTATGCACATGTACCCTAGAACTTAAAATATAATAATAATAATAATAAATAAATAAATAAATAATGCTCTGCATCACTAATTAACAGAAAAATGCAAATTAAAAGTACTATGAGATGCCATCTCACAACAGTCAGAATTACTTGTTAAAAACTCAAAAAACAACAGATGTTGGTAAGGCTGCAGAGAAAAGGGACCTCTTATAAAATGGTGGTGGGGATATAAATTAGTTCAATCACTATGGAAAGCAGTTTGGAAATTTCTCACAAAACTTAAAATAGAACTACCGTTTGAAAAAGCAATCTCATTACTAGATATACACCCAAAGAAAAATAAATTCTTCTACCAAAAAGACACATGTGCTTGTATATTAATCACAGCACTATTCATAATAACAAAGACATGGAACCAATTGGTGGATTGGATAAAGAAAATGCAGTACATATTCACCACGAAATATTGCAAAGCCCCTTTAAAATAAGAAATGATACCGTTTGCATCAACATGAATGCAGCTGGATGGCATTATTCTAAGTGAATAAATTTGGGAACAGAAAGAAAATATTGTATGTTTTCACTTATAAGTGGGAATTAAATATTATGTACTCATGGACAAAAAGATGAATACAGTAGACACTTGGGACTACTAAAGTGGGGGCATAGGGAGGTGGGGAAATGTTTGAAAAAGTAACTATTGGGTACTATTTTCAATATCTGGGTGATGGGATTTTTCATATTTCAAACCTCAGCCTCACACAATTTACACATGTAAAAAACCTGCACATCTGTGACCTATTTGTACATCTACATTTTTGAAAAATACAATTTCTAGAAATCTTGCTTCTTTGGATGAATGTGTAAGTTGTGATGAGCATTATGGATTTTGATCATTCTGTCAAAAGACTTAGGTTGTCCATCACATTTCAGATAACCAAAGTTATAAACCTGAGTGTACATGATTCCCAAACTTAGCAATATTCATTTATATTTTTTGCTTTTTGACATATTTCTACATAAACATGCTTTATCTGCTTATAAATTTTATACCCATGCAACTCTCCTTAGTCTACCTGAGTGTTTATGCTTACAAAAATATGTATGTTTTTATGATCATTTTTATTGTGTAATATGCCCTATGAAGTTTTCTCTCATTTTTATGTTTCTCAAATAAATATACATTTAATAATGTAAATAAATATATTTTACAGATTTTCAAACATTATTTTCCCAGAATAATATTTTTTAGATTTGATCTTTCAGGATTTTAACATTAAGGATTTTGGCATTTGAGATTGTTTCTTTTGGTTCTTTTGGGATTATGAATGACATACCATGAAGGTTTTTCTCCCTATCTTTTCTTCTAAGAGTTTTATAATTTTAGCTTTTGTTTTTAGGACTTTTATCTATTTTAAATTATTTTTTGTTTACTATGTGGGATAAAGGGCCCAACCTCCTTCTTTTGCATGTGAATATATTGTGACCAAAAAACATGTTTTTAAAAGACAGTCCTTTCTCTATTAAATGACATTTACACTCTTGTCAAAAAGCATTTGACCATATATGTGAAGCTTAATTTCAGGTTCTCTATTTTATTCAAATGGTCCATATGTCTATCTTTATGTCAAAATAACACTGCTTTGAATATTTTGGCTTTTCATTAACTTTTGAAATTAAGAATTATAAGAAACCGATATTTGTTCATCTTATAAAATAATGATTTTGCTATTAGAGATCTATTGATATTTCAAATACAATTTAACGTATGTTTTTTTCTATTTCTTGCAAAAAGTGTCACTGAGATTTTGTTAGGGATTGCTTTGGATCTGCACATCTCTTCGAGTAACATTGGCATGTTAAGAATATTAAATCTTCCAATTCAAGAAGACATACTTTTATTTGTGTTGTCTTAAATTTTTTCGGCTATATTTTGTAGTTTTCAGTGTTCAAATTTTTGCCTCTTTGTTTATTTATTACTAAATATTTTGTTTATTTTGATACTATTGCCAATAGTATTGATCTATTAATTTCTTTTTACAATTTTAATTTTCTTTTAGATTAAAGGATATATTCACATGTTTGTTTTATGGGTATATTGCATATTGGAGAAGATTGGGTTTCTGGTAAAGTCATTACTCAAATATTAAACATTGTATCCAACAGGTAATTTTTCAACCTTCACCCTGCTCCCAATTTCTCCACTTTTGGAGTCTCCACTGTCAACTTTTTTTTCATCTCTATATCTGCATATACCCATTATTTAGTTCCCACTTGTAATTGAAAACATGTATTTGATTTTCTGTTTCTGAGTTAGTTTACTTGAGATAATGGCTTCCTGTTCTATCCATGTTTCTGCAAAAAAATATGATGCTATTCTTTTTTAAGACTAAGTAGTATTCCATGATGTATATATCTTTTTCTTTATCCAGGCAACCACTGATGAATACTTAGGTTGGTTTCATGATTTTGCTAAGTAGAATATTGCTGTGATGAGCAGGTGTCTTTTTTATATAGTGATTTATTTTTCTTTTGGCAGATACGCTATAATGGGATTGTTGGATCAAATGGTACTTCTATTTTTAGTTCTTTGAGAAATCTGCATACTGTCTTCCTTAGAAGTTGAACTAATTTACATTCCCACAAACTGTATAAGCATTCTCTTTTCTCCTCATTCATGCCAATATCTGCTCTTTTTCTCGACTTTTAAATAACCACTTGAACTGGTGTAAGATGATATCTCACTGTAGTTTTATTTTGAATTTCTCTGATGATTAATAACATTGAGTATTTTTTTATGTGTTGGTTGGTCACTAGTATTTCTTCTTTGAAAAATGTCTATTCATGTCCTCTGCTCAGTTTTTAATGGGATTTTTTTCTGTTTAGTTGGTTGAGTTATTTGTTGATTCTGAATATTAGTATTTGTCAGAGGCATAATTTGCAAATATTTTCTTACATTTGGTAGGTTGTATGTTTACTCCGTTGATTATTTAGCTGTGTAGAAAAATTTTAGTTTAATTATGTCCCATTTGTATATTTTTTTATTTTGTTGCATTTGTTTTTGGGGTCTTCCTTATACATTATTAGCCTAGGTCAGTGTCCAGAAGGATTTTTTCTAAGTTGTCTTCTAGAATTTTTATAATTTCAGGTCTGTCATTTAAGTCCTTGATCCTTTATGCATTAAGATTTCTTATTTTTCTTTTCTGATTTTTTATTTTTGGTATATAGAAATACAAGTAGTTTTTGCATGCTATTTTACTGAAGTACTTTGCTTAATTCATTCATTTATTTTAACAGTTATTTTTATGGAATTTTAAAGATATTTTTGGTTTGTTTCATTTTTACTGTGGGAAGGACATGTAACATGCAACCTACACACTTCATTTTTAAGTGTAAAATGAAGTAGTGTTAACTGTAGTTAGAATATTTTGTAGTAGTTCTCTTGAACTTACTCATCTTGCATAGTTGAAGTTTCACATTCATTGATTAGCAGCTCCACATTTTTCATACTTCCCATACTGATCTACAAATTCAGTGCAATCTCTATCAAAAATCTATCTATCAAAATCTCTAGCAATGGCCTTTTATACAAAAGAAGTAAATAATTCCTAAAATTTATATGAAAACACAAAGGACCACCAATAACAAAGCCAACCCTGTGAAAGAACAAAGTTAAATTCTTTACACTCCCTGATTTCAAAATGTATTACAAAGCTACAGTAGTTAAAGGACTATGGTACTGGCATAATGACAGACATCTAAGTTGATAGAACAGAATAGAGAATTCGGAAATGAACCTATCAAGACAGAATCATAAAGAAGGTAAATCCAGAGAGAGCACTAACTAGTAAGAAGATTGAATCACTAAGAAAAATCCTCCCAACGAAACAATAGCCCAGGACCACAAGATTTTCCTGGTAAATTTTACCAAATTTATAAAGCAGAATGAGCACCATTTCTTCATAAATTGTTCCAAGCAATGAACGCAGGATATCTTTCCGTTTATTGGTGTCTTCTTTAATTTTTTATCATTTTTTTTTAGTTTTCAGTATACAATTATATTACTTACTTAGTTAAGTTTATTCCTAAGTAATGTATTTATTGGACGCTAGTGTAAATAAGATTTTCTTCATTTTGTTTCTAGATAATTCACAATAATTGAATAGAAATGCAAATGATTTCTGTATCTTGATTTTGTATTCAGCAACTTTACTAAATTTGCGTATTAGTTTAAATAATTTTTTGTAGTCTTTAAAATTTTTTGTAATATTTAAAATTTTGGATAAGTGAACACTTAGTAGAGATAATTTCATTTCTTATAATTTAAATACCTTCCATTTATTTATTTATTTATTTGCCTATTTTATTTTTGCTACAACTTCCAGTACTGTATTGAATAGAAGTGCAAGTCTAAGGATACCTTGTCCCTTGATCTTTTTTTCAGAAAAGCTTTCAATTTTTCCCTAATGAGTATGATGTGAGCTAAGAGCTTTGGATATATGGCTTTTATTATGTTGAGTTAATTTATTTCTATTTCCTGTTTATTGAAAGTTTTTATCATGAGAGTGTGTTGAATTTGGTCACTTTTTTCTGTATTTATTGAGATAATTTTATATATATATATATATAGTTTTTTTGTTTTGTTTTGTTTTGTTTTTTTGAGATGAAGTCTCGCTCTATTGCCCTGACTGGAGTTCAGTGGCACAATCTCGGTTCACAGCAGCCTTCACCTTCCAGGTTGAAGTGATTCTTTGCCTCAGCCCCCTGGGTAGCTGGAATTACAGGCATGCGCCACAACACACAGCTAATTTTTTTTATTTTTAGTGGAGATGGAGTTTCGTCATGTTGGCCAGGCTGGTCTCAAACTCTTGGCCTCAAGTGATCCACCCACCTTGGCCTCCCAAAGTGCTGGTAAACTTTGCTTTGTTAAGGTTGTGGATCACAATATATTTTAATTGGTTGAAGCATTCCTGAATTCCAGGGATAAGTATCACTTCGTCATGGTGTTTGATCATTTTAATGTGCTTTCACAATTTTGTTTCCCAGTATATTGTTGTATATTTTTGCATCCATGTTTATTAGGGACATCAGCCTATAGGTCTTATCATATTAGTTTATTTACCTAGTGTCGATATCAGGGTAATGCTGCTCTCACAAAACGACTCTGTATGTATAAACTTTGTAAGTATAAACATTAGGAGAATCTTCATTTTTGGGGGAGGAACAATTTATGAAGAAATGGTGTTCATTCTTCTTTATAAATTTGGTAAAATTTACCAGGAAAATCTTGTGGTCCTGGGCTATTGTTTCGTTGGGAGGATTTTTCTTAGTGATTCAACCTTCTTACTAGTTAGTGCTCTCTCTGGATTTACCTTCTTTATGATTCTGTCTTGATAGATTTTATTTTTGTAAGAATTTACCTATTTCTTTTTAGGTTATATAATTTGTTGGTATGAAATTGTTCATGAGAGTCTCTTATGATTTTTCTTATTTCTATGAAATCAGTTACAGTGCACTTTTTTATTTTATGTATTTGAGTCTTCTTTTTCCTTACTTAGTCTAGCAAAGATTTTATTATTTTTACTGATGTTTTTAGAAAACCAGTTCTTAGTATTGTAGAAATTTTTTTTTTCTAGTTTCAGTTTTATGTATCTTTGCTCTAATGTTTATTATTTCCTCCCTTGTGGAAAAGTTAAAGTTTTTGTTTTTATTCTGTTTTCTTGAGGTGTGATGTTAGGTCATTTATTTGAGTACCTCATTTTTTTAAATGTTAGGTATAAATTTTCTTCTTAGTACTACTTTTGCAGGCATAGTATGTTTCATTTTGTATGTTTAGTATGTTTAATTTAGTATGTTCTCATTACTTTTAGTAAGTTTCATTCTTATTTTCATTTTTTTCAAAATATTTTCTGATTATACCTTTGATATCTTTGAATCATTTCTTATTCAGGAATTTGTTAATTAATTTCTACATCTTTGTGAATTTTTCAGTTTTTCATCTGATATTAATTTCTAGTTGCATTTTATTGTAGTTGGAAATGAAACTTAACATAATTTTAATCTCATTTTTCCAGTTTTATTCAATTATAATGAAAAATAAAAATCACATAAATTCAAGGTACACAATGCGATGCTTTGATATATGTATAAATTATAAAATGATTGCCAAAATTAATATAAATAACATATATCTCCTTATGTAGTTATCTTTTCTGTGGTGAGAATAATTAAATCTTTTTTCTTGTCACCTTTCAAGTTTACAGTATATTATTATTAGTTATATTTACCATGTTGTACATTAGGTCTCTATAACTTTTTTATCTTATAACTCCAAATGTGTACCTTTTGACCAATATATCCCCATTTCCTCTTCTAACCATGGTCACTTTCTTTCTGCTTTAGTTTTCTTAGTTCAATTTTATAGATTCCAGATATACTGAGATCAGGCAGTATTCATCTTCCTGGGTCTGACTTATTTAAATTGGTAAAATGTCTTTTAGGTTCATCCATTTATTTGTAAGTGGCAAGATAGTTTTCAATTTTAAAGGTAAACAATATTCTATTGTGTGTGTATTTGTGTACATATACATGAACATGTAAGATGACTTCAAAAGATGTTGAGAAACAAAATTAAAAGTACAAATAAAAATTTATTTCTTAACATAAGCTCTATCTGTTTGAAAAAGCCATATTTCTGCTCATTTCTCTTATTAATGAATTTTTTGAACATTTTGATGGGAAATTATTAGACATCTACCTTAGAATTCTGATTTTGCTCCTTTTGACTTCTTTTTAATTTCTTATCTCGAAAACTTTTTTTAAAAGCCATCAATTTCAGCACACCATTATAAATGATGATACTAGTCATTTGGTCCATCCCTAAAGTATTGAGGGTCCTGGAAGTTGATCTGTGTGAGGGTCCTGGGAATTCACTATTTTAATGCAGTCTCTTTTACGTTATTAACTAAACATAAGTGGGTCCCCTTTAAATATATTTTTAAAATTAGAAAGCAAAAAAGAAGCCAAAATGAACCAAATTAAGATTTTAAGGTGGATGCCTAATAATTTTCCATGAAAATGCTCACAAAATTGCTCATTTGATGAGAGTAATTAGCAGGAACATTTTCATACTGGTGGATGGCTCTCTGGTAAAACTTTCCTGTGCATGTTTTTGCTAAAGCTTTGACTAACTTTCTCAAAACACTTTCATAATAAGCAGATGTTGTTAGTCTTTTAGCCCTTAAAAATGTGAACAAGAGCAAAATTTCTTGAGAATCCCAAAAAACTGTTGCCATGACTTGCTCTTTACTGTCTGCTCTTGCTTTGACTAAATGACTTCTGCTTTTTGGTAGCCATTATTTTGATTGGGCTTCGTTTCCAGGATCACACTGGGAAAGCTATATTTTATCCCCTGTTATAATTTTTCAAAAAAATGATTCAAGATATTAATCTTTTCTAAAATTTATCTTTGAAATCTCTGCTCTTGTCTGCAGCTAACCTGGACTCAATGGTTTCAGTATCTATCAAGTGGAAAATTTTCTCAATTTTACCTTTTCAGTCAGAATTTTGTAAGCTGAAACAACTGAGGTGTCTATGGTGTTGACTATCATTTCTGCTGTTAATCAATCAGTCTCCTCTAATTAGGGCATGGACAAAATGATTTTATTTCCTCAAATTGGTGTAGATGATCTGATGCTGCAAGTCTCATTGTCCCTTCTCTTAATAAATTGAATTACCCATTTAGAAACTGCTCGTTTCTTTTGGACATTTTCCCCATTAACTTTTCATGAAGCAACAATTATTTTTACCATTATTTCACCCACACTTTTTCATAAATTAGATTTTTTATTTTCAATATCACCAGAATTCATGTTATTTTGATAGGGATGCTTTTCAAACTGATGTTTTATTCTTCTTATTGCCTCAAATTGTGTCCTATTCAAACATGAATTAGTATGAGTTTATTTTGGTGTAAAAATTAATTTATGAAGAGATTTTTTTCATAATATTCATTTTCATAAATTTTTTGAAGTCCCCCGTGTTTATGTGTGTGATATATTCTTATCAATTTATTTGTTGATGAACAATTAAATTGTTTTCATATCTTGGCTATTGTAAATAATCCTGTAATAATACAATAGTGCATATATATTTACAAAGTCTTAATTTTATTTGTTTTATATATATACCCAGCAGCGGGACTTCTGGATATTATGGTGGTTTTACTTTTCAATTTTTTGAGGAAACTCTATACTTTTTTATAGTGGCTATACCAATTTGTATTTACACCAACAATATATGTAGGTTATCTTTTCTCAATATGTTTGTCAACACTTAACTTTTGACTTTTTGATAATAGCCATCCTAAGAAGTGTGAGATAATATCCTATTGTAGTTTTGATTTTTATTTTTTTGAATAATTAGTGATGTTGAGCGTGTTTATATACCTGTTGCCTATTTTCATGTCTTCTTTTTTAAAAAGTCTATTTTGTCCTTTGCTAATTTTAAAATCAGATTATTTGATTATTTCACCACTGAGTAGTATAAGTTATTTATATATTTTTTATTTAATCTCTGATTAGATATCTGGTGCTCTGGTTTAAATGTGTTTTCTCCAAAATTCAGGTGTTGCCAATGTGACAGTATTAAGACATGGGACCTTTAATAGGTGATTAGACCATGAAAGATTCTCCTTTGTAAATAGAATTAAGGCCTCTGGTGATATGAAAATAAAGCAAACTAGAGTGTGTTTTTCCTATTTTGTAGTTATCATGACAGAAGGCTTCTGTCACCGCTGGTGTGTGTGAGGTTTTCCCACACACACCAAACTATTCTACAGATGATTCTCCAGTGGACACCAGCTGGGTGTCCTCTAATTCAATTCAATTCGATTCGATTCGATTCTGACACTATCAGTTTTAGATCCCACTGCCTGACGGCTCAGTCCCAAAGGACTGATCCCACACTATGTATGCCAGTCACAAGCACTGGTTGTGACCTGTTCCTCTGACCAACAGCTGTAAATTAAGGTTTTCAAGTCTCCCTCCTTGGGATTTATTAATTTACTTGAGTGGCTCACACAACTCAGAGAAACACTTTACTTACATTTATTCATTTATTCTATTACGAAGGACATAAATGAACAGCTATATAGAAGAGATGCATGTGGTGAGGTAGGGGAGAAGAGGTATACCTTTCATGCCCTCCCTGAGTGTGCAACTGTCCATGTATTCAGCTATCTTGAAGCCCTCAGAACTCAGTCCTTTTGGGTTTTATGAAAATACTATTATGTAAGGATGACTGACTGAATTATTAGCCCTGGGCTTATCAACTCAATATTTAGCCTCTCTTTTCCTTGTGGATATTGGGTGTGGGAGTAAAAGTTTTCAACACTCGAATTACATGGTTGGTTTCTCTAGCCAACAGTCCTCATTTTGAGGCTGTCTATTAAATAACAACCCCCAGCCACCTCATTAGGATAAAAAAGATACTCTTATTAATTTTAGTAGCTGTATGTCAGGAAATTGGGATAAAAGACAACTGCATAGTTTACAATATAAGACCCTTATATAAGAAGCTCCCTGCAATGGTAATTGACTGATGGAAGTTAGCTTTTGGGTTTCCGGTAGGAGTAGTGCAGTCGTTGCTAGAACCCAAAGGCAAGAGGGCCAATCTTGGGAAACTGAATCAGGTTGCTTTGAGAAATAAGTGATGGGAAGAAGTTGGTCTCCTGCATGCTGACCTAGGAAGTCTAGGGCTAAACCTTCGGCATTATGAACATATAGGGTAAAATTTGCATTAAGGTTAGTTATGACCAAAGCTGGGACCTGTAGAAGGGCCTTTTTTAATTGTTCAAAGGAGCAAATTATATCCTGTGAAATATCTAAAGGTTCATCGAGATCCTCCTTTGATGTTGCATATAATGGTTTTGCTATAATTCCAAACTTAGGAATTCATAGCCTGAAATACCCCGTGAGCCCTAGAAAAGACCACAAATCCCACTTAGTGGTAAGCATAGGGAGGGAAGCAATTACTTGCTTCCATTCAGATGCAATTTATTTGGATGTGGGGTAGACTAAAAGACTCAGATAAGTGACTTTTGATGAGGTGATCTGGGCTTTGTCTTTAGATACCCGGTACTTGAGGCTGGATAAATGTTTGAGTAGGGTCACCGTGAGTGCTATACAAATTGGTTGTGAGGGGCAACAGAGAAACAAGTTATTCACATACTGAAGAACAGTACTATGTTGAAGTGGTAATTTTTGAAGTTCTTATGCCAAAGCTTGATGGAATAGATGGAGGCTATCTTGAATCCCCCGTGGTAGGATTGTCCAGGTTAACTGCATAGAAGTTTGTGAGTCTGGATCAGTCCAGGTGAATGCAAAAAGGGGATTGGAAGCTGGGTCAATGGAAACAGTGAAAAAGGCATCTTTAAGGCCTAGAACAGTAAAGTGAGTAGTGCTTAGTGGGATTTCAGAAAGTATAGTGTGCGGATTGGGAACTACAGGGTGAATGGGCATTATAGCTTCATTAATTCAGCTCAAGTCTTGGACTAACCTGTATTGTCTATTTTTTTTTTCTACCAGAATGGGAGTGTTATGGGGATAATTGGTGGTTGTTAAAATGCCAGCTTTTAGTAACCTGGTGATGATGGGTTTTATTCCCCTAAGTCCAGTCTGGCTGAGAGAACATTAGGGTTGTGAAACAATTTGGGAGGTGTTTTAAGTTTTATTACACGTGGCTGACTTTGGGAGGCTGAGGTCAGAAATTTGAGATCAGCCTGGGCAACATGGTGACACCCTGACTCTACTAAAATCACAAAAACTAGCCGGAAGTGGTGGTGGGTGCCTGCAGTCCAAGCTACTTGGGAGGCTGAGGCAGGAGAATAAGTTGAACCTGGGAGATGGAAGTTGCAGTGAGCCGAGATTGCACCACTGCACTCCAGCCTGGGCAACAGAGTGAGACTCTGTTTCCAAAAAAAAAAAAAAAATGTGGCTGGTGGTGTGTGGCAACAATGCGCTGAGAAGTGTCCCATACTGTTGGGTTAACTACTTGGATTGAAGTTGTTGAGGACTGGGTTTCAGTTTTATTGTTTTCTGACTGGCAATGGAGCAAGTATGCTGGCACTTGAGGCAGAGTATTAAATTGTAATATGGTCCCAAGTTTATTGAGTATTTCTCTTCCAATAAGTGATGTAGAACACTGTGGAATTACTAAACATGAGTGAGTAAAGGCAGTATTGAATAAAGTGCAGTATAGTGGAGGTGTTTGAATGAGGGTTATAGGGTAGCCATCAACCCCAACAACAGAAATGGAGGAACGATTTTAGGGTCCAGAATATTCTGGAAGAAATTAGAAACTTACCTCAGTATCCAGTAAGAAGGAAATTGGCTTACAACATACTGTTGTGATTACCCTGGGCTCCAGAGACTTATGTGATATGGAGACAAGGAATCTCAGGCGCAGTCAGTCTTCAGTTGCTAGTGCCAACAAAAAAGAGAGGCTTCCTTGCTGTGGGTCCAGGGACCTACTAGAGAATGCTGTCAAACAGGAAGAGTGTTCTCATTGAGAGCAGTCTATTTTCCAGTGTCCCCACTTACCACATATAGGACAGAGTTTTGTTGGGGGCCATGGGTTTGGGCAGGCCTTTGCACAATGTCCCGTGTTACTGCACCAAAAACAGGTGCCAGGGTCCTGAGAAGATGATCTTTCCTTGGAACCCCTCTGAAGGGCAGCAGCTAGCATCTGGTATTTAACATTAACCTGCTTCTCCTTTTGCACTTTATGTTCTTTCTCTCTGTTGTTGAAGACCTTGAAGGCCAGATATATAAGATCCTTTCGTGGGGTCTGTGGTCCCTCCTCTAGTTTTTGCAGCTTTTTCCTGATATCTAGTGCTGATTTTGAAATGAAATGTAAGCGAAGGTAGGCTTGATCCTCTTGTGATTCAGAGTCTAGTTTTGTGTATTTGAGCATGGTCTCTGATAACCTTTACAGGGAAAGAGCTGGATTTTCATTTGGGTTTTGGGTTTTTTCTCTATTTTTTTTTTTATAATTTACTGCCATATGGGCACATTTTTCCATGCCAGCCAGGAGACAAGTGAGCATAGGATTATAGCACTGAATGCCAGGTAAGTTTATCAGGGGTCTGCTCCGGAAACAGCATTGGCTACAACACGATTATGGACTACATCCTGCTGGTGAAGTGTATTGGAATGGGCTTGAGAGGCCAGCCAAATGCACTGTTTCTCATCTGGGGTAAGAGTGGCTGAGAGGATAACATAAACGTTATGCCAAGTAAGGTTATATGACTGAGTAACATTAAGAAACTCCTTTCGGAAGTGGGAAGGGTCAGTGGAAAAGGAACCAGGTGCTTTTCGATCTTAGATGTGTCTGGCATTGAGAAGAAACATGAACCCTGACTATGCCTTCTGCTCAGGCTACCTCACAGAGGGGAAGGATGGCTAGGGTTTGACTGTTTTTTTGAGCAAGTGATATAGATGGAAAGGGGAGTGGAGGAGGTGGCGATGGGGCTGGTGGCTCCGGCAGGGGCCTGAAGCCAGTGGTATGGTAGAGGTTCATCACCATGGTGGAGCAGGACAGAGAAAGAGAGAGTGAGGGGGAAAATGACACATACTTTGAAACCATTATATCTTGTGAGAACTCACTCACTATCAAAAAAACAGCAAGGGGGAAATTCACCCCCATGATCCAATAACTTCCCATCAGTTTTGTCCTTGAACATCAATAATTACAATTCATAGACCGGGCGTAGTGACTCACGCCTGTAATCCTAGCTTTTTGGGAGGCTGAGGAGGGTGTATCACGAAACCAGGAGTTTGAGACCAGCCTGGCCAATATGGTGAAAATCCATCTTTACCAAAAATACAAAAATTAGCTGGGCATGGTGGCATGCACCTGTACTCCCAGCTACTCAGGAGGCTGAGGCAGAAGAATCTCTTGAACACAGCAGGCAGAGGTTCCAGTGAGCTGAGATCACGCCACTGCACTATAGCCTGGGCAACAGAGCAAGATTCCGTCTCAAAAACAAACAAACAAACAAACAAATAAAAAAACAGAAAAGAATTACAATTCAACATGAGATTTGAGTAGGGACACAGAGCCAAACCATATCAAGCATTCACTGGAAAAAACAAATAAACAAACAAACAAACAAAAAAATGGTGCCTTCAATAAATGGTGCTGGGAAAATAGGATATTCAAATCAAGAAGAATAGACTCCTATATCTCACCATACACAAAAATTAAATCAAAATGCATTAATGTCTTAAATCTAAGGCCTCAAGTCATGAAACTTCTATAAGAAAAAGTTGGAGAAAACCTCCAGGAAAATATTCTGGGCCAAAATTTCTTGAGCAGTACCCCACAAACACAAACAACCAAATCAAGATGGACAAATGGTATTATATTAATTTTGAAAGCTTCTGCACAGCAAACAAAATAGTCAATGAAGTGAAGGGACAACCTACAGAGTGGAAGAACATATTTGAAACTAACCATCTAACAATAAATTAATATCAATAATATACAATGAGCACTGATGACTTTATATGAAGAAATCTAATACTCTAATCAAAACATAGGCAAAATATTTGAGCAGATATTGCTGAAAATAAAACATACAAATGGCAAACACGTATATAAAAATGCTCACCATCATTAATCAGAGTAATGCAAATTTTAAACTACAATGAGATATTATTTCACCCCAGTTAAATTAGCTTATATCTAAAGGTCAGGCAATAACAAACACAAACAAGAATGTGTAGAAAAGAAAATCCTTGTACACTGTTGGTGGGAATGCAAATTAGCACAACCACTATGGAGAAGAGTCTGGATATTTTACAAAAAACTAAAAATGGAGCTACCATGTGATCCAGCAATCCCACTGCTGGGGATGTACTCCCATGAAGCAAAATCAGAATATTAAAGAGATATCTGCACTCCTATGTTTGTTGCATCACTGTTTACAATAGACATAATTTGGAAGCAACCTAAGTTTTCATCAACAGATAAAGAAAATATGGGACATATATACAATAAAGTACTATTTAGTCATAAAAAAGAATGAGTTCCAGTCATTTGAAACAACACGGATGACACTGGAGAGCATTATGTTAAGTGAAAGAAGCCAGACACAGGGAGAAAAAAAATCACACATTCTCACTTATTTGTGAGATCTAAAAATAAAAACAATTGAATTAATGGAAATAGAGAGGGTAAGGATAATTATTACAGGCTAGGAAGGCTAGTGGGGGATTGGGGGAGAGAAGTGGGGCTTGTTAATGGGTACATAAAATATAGGTAGAAAGTATAAATAAGACCTGCTATTTGCTAGTACAACAGAGTGACTGTAGTCAATAATAAGTGTACATTTTGAAATAGCTTAAGTGTAGTTGAATTGTTTGCACTCAATAGATAAATTCTCAAGGGAATGGATACTCCATTATTCATGATGTGCTTATTTCTCACTGCATGCCAGTATCAAAACATATCATATATCTCATAAGTATATATGGCTACTATGTACTCATAAAATTTTTTTTTTAATTTACAAAAACAAAAATACCCAAAATTAATATACAAAATTCAGGGCCGGGTGCAGTGGTTCATCCCAGAACTTTGGGAGGCCGAGGCAGATGGATCACAAGTTCAAGAGATCGAGACCATTCCGGCCAACATGGTGAAACCCGATCTCAATCAAAAATACAAAAATTAGCTGGGCGTGGTGGTGCATGCCTTTAATCCCAGCTACTCGGGAGTCTGAGGCAGGAGAACTGCTTTAACCTGGAAGGTGGAGGTTGCAGTGAGCCGAGATGACGCCACTGCACTCTAGCCTGCAACAAAGTGAAACTCCGTCTAAAAAAAAAAAAATCAGTAGCATTTCTACAGGCCTACAATCTAAAAAAGATTAAAAAGTAATTATATTTATAACAGCCACAATAAAATTAAATACCTAAGTATCAACTTAACCAAAGAAGTAAAATATATCTATAATAAAAATTATACAACAGTGATAGAATAAATTGAAGAAGACACAAATTAAAAACAGATATTCAATGTTTGCAGATTGGCAGAATCAATAATGTTAGAAGTGTCCATACTAGTCAAAGCGATTTACAGATTAAATGCAGTCTCTTTCAAAATACCAATGACATTCTTTCCAGAATTAGAAAAACAAAAATGAAAATTTATATAAAACTGCAAAAGACCCAGAATAGCCAAAGACATTCTAAGTAAAAAAAAAAAAAAAAAAAAAAAAAAAACTAGTGGTATCACATTGCCTGACTTAAAATTCAAATTTGTATACTACAGCACTATAGTAACCAAAATAGCACAGTACTGGCATAAAAACAGACAAAGGTACCAAGGGAACAGAATGGAGAACCAAGAAACAAATCCAAACACCTATAGTGAACTTATTTTTTACGAAGGTGTTAAGAACATACACTGGGGAAAAGGCAGTCTTTTCAGTAAATGATGCTGGGAAAACTGGATATCTATATGAAGAAGAATAAAACTAGGCCCCTATCACTCACTGTATACAAAAATTAAGTTAAAATGCATTAACGACTTAAATCTAATATGTCAAGGTATGAAATGTCTACAAAGAAAACATTGTTGAAACTATCAAAACCTTAGTTTGGGCAAAAATTTTTTGAGTAATACCTTGCAAACACAGGCAACCAAAGCATAAATGAACTAATGAAATTACATCAAGTATAAAAGCTTCTACACAGAAAAGGAATCAATCAATAAACTGAAGAGACAACCTACAGAAATGGAGAAAATATTTGCAAACTACACATCTGACAAGAAATTAATAACCAAAGTATTTAAGAAGCTCAAACAAGTCTGTAAGAAAAAAACTAACAATACAAAGTGGACAAAATATTTAAATATAAATTTCTGCAAAGAAGACACACAAATGGCAAATAGGCATATGGAAAGCTTCTCAACATCATTAATCATAAGAGTAATACAAATGAAAACTACAATGAAAGATCATTTCACACAGTTAAAATAATTTATATCTAAAAATCAGGCAATAACAAGTGCTGGCATACTTGTGCAGTAAAGAGAATCCACATACACTGTTGGTAGGAATGTAAATTACTACAATCACTATAGATAACAGATTAGAAGTTCCTCAAAGAACTAAAAATAGATCTGCCACATAATACAGAAATCTCATTGCTGGGTATATATCCAAAGGAAAGGAAATCAATATATCAAGGAGCTATCTGCACTCCCATGTTTGTTGCAGTACTGTTCACAATAGCTAAGATTGGAAACAACTTAAGTGTTTAAAAATTGTAGAAGTATATTTACTAAAAAAAAATACAAATAATTAATGATAGATAAAGTTCCCCTCTATGAAGATAAGCAAAATTGGTAAACCATGAGCCATGTTAAACAATAAACAAAAAAAATACCCAAATATATAATATTAGAAACAAAAAAAGGAAAGATTATAACTGATACTAGAGAAATACAGAAGGTTATTAAAGGCAATTATGGAAAATTATACATTGACAACTTGGAAAATCTAGAGTAAGTGGATGAATTTCTGACAACATGAGACCTACCAAGATTTGATTCAGAAAAAAATAAAAACCTGAACAGGACAATGAGTAGCAAGATTGAATCAGGAATAAAAACCCTCACAACAACAATGAAAAGTCTACAACTGGATGAATTCACTGTCAAATTCTACCAAATGCATAATAGAGAACTAATATCAATCATCCTCAAACTCGTCTAAATACTTTAAAAAATTATCCCCAACTCATATGACAGGGTCATCTTTACCCTGTTATCAAACTGAACAAAGACGCAACAAACAAAACTGTATGCGAACATTCCTAATGAGCAGTATTCAAGATCTCTTTATTATAAAATCCCTTAAGCTACTAGGCATAGAAGAAACATACCTCAAGTAATCAAGGCCATATGGAACAAACCCAAGGCTAACATAATAGTGAATAGGGATAAGTTAAAAGCAATCTTTTCAAGAACTAAAAAAGACCAGGGTGCCCACTTTCATCACTTTAATTTATCACAGAACTGGAAGTCCTAGTCAGAGCAGTCAGGCAAGAAAGAAATATAAAAGGCATTCACATTAACAATAATAAATTTAAATTGTCCCTTTTTGCAGATCACATAATCTTATATTCAAGAAAATCAAAAGATTTTACCTAAAAACTTTTAAAACTTATAAATAAATTCAGTAAACTTGCAAAATACAAAATCAACATACAAAAATTGTTAGTTTTCATATGCAAATAATAAAATAACCAAAAAAAGATCAAGAACACAATTCTACTTACAGTAGCTGCAAAAATCTACCATGCCTAGAGACCTAGGAATATATTTAACCAAGGAGGTGAAAGAGTTCTAAATCGAAAGAAAAAATGAAGAAAATCTACTAGACACTGATTCAAAAATGTAAAATAACACAAACAACAGCAAAGACACCCCCCATGGTCATGAATCAGAAGAATTAATATCATTAAAATGAACGTATTTCCCAAATAAATCTACATATTCAGTGTAACTCCTATCAAAATAACAATGCCATTTTTCACAGAAACAGAAAAAAAATCCTAAAATTAGTATAGAAATTTTTAAAAAGCCAGAATATATAAATAAATCCTGATCAAAAAGGACAAACTTGGAGGCATCACATAACTTAACTTCAAATTATACTACAAAGCAATAATAACCAAAGCTGCATGATATGGATATAAAAATAGACACATGAGTCAACGGAACTGAAAAGAGTATCCATAAATAGATGCATGTTTGTGTAGCCAGTTGATCTTCAACATAGAATATACACTGGGGCAATGCCACCGTCTTTAATAAATGTGCTGGGAAAACTGGATAACCAAATTAAGAAGAATAAATGTGGACCTCTATCTCTTCCCACGAAATCAACTAATTGTACAGTAAAGACTTAAATGTAAGACCCAAAACTGTAATATTGTGAGGAGATAACAGAGGAAAATGGACATTTAGGACATTGCTCTGGACAAATATTTTATGGCTATGACCTGAAAAGCACAGGTAAGAAGAACAAAAATGGACTAATGAGACAATATTAAGCTAAAGGTTAAAATTCTGTAGTGTTTCTATACTCTAAAAATGAAATAGCCAAAAGAGAAATTACGAATGCAATCCCGTTTTTAACAGTTACAAAAAACACCTAGCAATAAATTTTATCAAAGAGTTGAAAGAGCTCTACAAGGAAAACTTAGAAAACAGTGACTAAAGTAAATTGAAGAGGACATAAAAAATAAACGTATATCCCATCTTCAGGGATCAGAAGCATTAATATTTTTAAAGTAATCATACTACCCAAAGAAATCTGTAGATTCAATGCAATCCCTGTCAAAACACTAATATTATTTTCACAGAAATTGAAAAAAAACTATCCAAAATTAGTATAGAACCAAGAAACAGCCAGAAAAGCCAAAGCAATCCTGAGCACAAAGACAAAAGCTGGAGGCATCATACCACCTGACACTTACCCAAGTAACAAACCTGCAAATGTACCTCCTAAACCTACAATAAAAGTGGGGGGGGGGGGGAAAGAAGATTCCATTAGTTTTATTTTGAAAACCAGAAAAATAAATTTAAGAGTGTGGACCCAGCGTCAGATTGCCAAGTAGAGCCCAGCTGAACCTAGTACCTTCCTCTAAGAAATGAGATTAATGAAGAAAATATCTCAAATAAATGATTTTAAGAATAAATAAAGCTATGTAAGAAAAAAGTCAATACATTACAAGGCTTTAGTATCCGTAACATCATGGTATTCATACAAAAATAGACACATAGACCAATGTAAAAGAACACAGAAAAAAATACATATTTGCAGTCAACTGACTTTTGACCAAGTAGTCAAGAATAAACTTAGTAAAGTTTGGTCAGACAAGTGATTTGACCATGAAAGATCCTTCCTTGTAAATAGAATAAAGACTTCTAGTGATCTTAAAAAAAAAAAAAAAAAAGAAAAAAGAAAGTGTGAGGACTAGCAGTAAGGATGCCATTTTTCTACCTTGGAGACTGTGTTTTCTACCTTGGTGAGGGTGTTCCCAGAAACAAAGCATATGTTAACCTCGCCCACACTTTTAACAGAGCATAACAACCCTGACCACAACAAAGCCTGATGGCCCTTACCACATCCTTCCCCAGCCCCCTACAGTTCCAACCTGCCAGCACTTCCCCAACTCCTCCCTTATAGAAAATTTATTATAAAAACCTCAACTTGTTAAGTGATCAGAGTTATCAGAGTCTCAACCAGATTCCTGACTGGGACCCCTTACAGGCTTATTCCTGTAAATAAACCTGTTTGGTCGTCAAGTTGCCTTATCTCCCTCACTCTCTTCACTTATATTTTTCCAACATTTGGTGCCAAAACCCAGAATGGGGTCTGGTTTTCATAGCAGAGAGGTTGTCTCTCGCAGCCTCCTGTTTCCAGCCCCATCGACCATCCTTCTTCCCACCTTCACATTCCAATCTCCTTTTTCTTCTCCCCTCCCTATCCCTTTCTTTACATGGCAACTCTGGCCAAAGGTCACCACCAACTGACGACCAGACATCACTTTGGACTGGTAAGCTTTTGGCAGCCCTCCCTTGGTGCCAGGAAAGGACGACCTCATCACCAGACAACTCAGGGAATCTGGAAACAAAGGAGATGCCTTTTATTTCTTCTCCTTTCTGTGAGGATTCAAGAAAACTGGGATTTTTCCTCAAAATCTTCTGCTGGGATTTTTGAGACAGTTGTTGGAAAACCTCAACTGACCCCGTCTCCCTTGGCTTCCATCCTGGAAAAGAGAAATGGTAAATATACCATCCAAAATTCCCTTAGACTCGCTTTGGGCTATTTAAAATCCACACTCAATTGGAACTTACTGACACTATAAAACTTAAATGGTTAATTTTCTTCTGCAACGTGGCCTGGCCACAATACAAATTGGATATTGGCAGTTACTGGCCTGAAAATAGCACTTTCAATTTCCAAATTCAACGCAATCTTGACAAATTCTTACAACGAAATGGCAAATGGTCTGAGGACCCCTATGTCCAGACTTTCATGTATTTATGCTCAAAACCCTCCCTCTGTCAGACTTGTTCCCTTCACCAGTTGTTATTACTAAATGAAAATTCCCAGTTCCCTTCTCACCTTTCCCACTTAACAACCCTGTGAGCAAGTTTGGAACTTCTTGGAGACTTGTTGAATGGTTTAGACCGAAATGGTGATAATGATATTGACAGTGAAGCCCAGAGTGAGGTGGGAAACTTATTGGAAACTGGAGTAAAGGTCACTCTTGCTATGCTTTAGCTAAGAGACTAGTGACATCATGCCCCTGCTCTAGAGATGTGTAGAACTTAAAATTTCTAAGCAGCAAAGCTTTCAGGATGTGGTCTGGCTTCTTGTAACATTATGTGCTTATATGTATGAGCAAATAGATTATCTGAAACTGGAACTTGTATTTAAAAGGGAAGCAGAGCATAAATGTTTAGAAAATTTGTAGCACAACCATGTGGCGGAAAAGAAAAACACAATTCCTGGGAAGGAATTCAAGGCTGCATAAACTTGCATAAGTAAAGAACAGCCAAATGTTAATAGCCAAGACAATGTGGAAAATGCTTCCAGTGCATTTCAGAGATCTTCTCGACAGTCCCTCTCATCATAAGAGGCCTATGATGAGAAAAATGGTTTTGTGGGCCATGCCCAGGGCCCCACTGCTCTGTTCAGTGTCATGACATGGCATCCTGCATCGCAGCCACTCCAGCTCCATTTTCAGCCATGTCTGATAAAGGCCAATGTACAACTAGGGCCATTGCTTCAGAGTGCAAATCACAAGCCTTGGTGGCTTCCATGTGGTGTGACACTTGTGTGTGTGCAGAAGGCAGGAGTTGAGGCTTGGGAGTCTCTGCCTAGATTTCAAAGTATATATGGAAATACTTGAATGTCCAGGCAGAAGTCTGTGGTGGGGTGGAGCTCCCTTGGAATACCTCTACTAGGGCAGTGCAGATGAGAAATGTGGGGATGAAGCCCCCACATAGAGACCTCACAGGGGCACTGCTTAGTGGAGCCGTGAGAAGAGGGTCACCATCCTCCAGATCGCATGATGGTAGATCCACTGACAGCTTGCACTGTGCACCTGAAAAAGCCACAGGCACTCAATGCTGGCCCATGAAAGCAGCCACTGGGGCTGTATTCTGCAGAACTACAAGGGTGGAGCTGCCAAAGGGCTTGAGAGCTCACCCCTTGCATCAGTGTGGGCTGGATGTGAGACATGGAGTCAAAGGAGACCATTTTGGACCTTTAAGATTTAATGACTGCCCTGTTGGGTTTTGAACTTGCATAAGACCTGTAGCTTCTTTGTTTTGGCCAGTTTCTTCCTTTTGGAAATGTATTATTTACAAATACCTATATCGCAATTTTATCTTGGAAGTAACTTACTTGTTTTTGATATTACAGGTTCATAGCCAGAAGGGAATTACATTGTCTCAGATGAGTAAAGACTGGAGGACTGTTGAGAAAGAATAATTACATTTTGCAATGTGAGAAGTATATGAGATTTGGGAGGGGCCAAGGGTAGAATAATATGACTTGAATTGGTATTCTTGCCCAAATCTCATGTCTAATTGTAATCCCCACTTTTGGAGGATGGGTCTGGTGGGAGGTGATTGGATCATGGGGGCAGACTTACCCTTTGCTGTTCTCATGATTGTGAGTGAGTTCTCAGAAGATCTGGTTGTTTAAATGTGTGTAGCACCTTCCTCTTGGCTCTCTTCTACTGCTCTGGCCATGTAAGATGTGCCTAGTTCCCCTTCACCTTCTCTCATGATTGTATGTTTCCTGAAAACTCCCCAGCCATGCTTCCTGCCAAGCCTATGGAACTTTGGGGCAATTAAACCTCTTTTACTTATGAATTACCGAGTGTCAGGTAGTTCTTTATAGCATCGCGACAAGGAACTAATACATCTAATACATGCTTCTTTTTTTTTTTTTTTTTTTTTTTTTTTTTACTTTTTTCTGCTTTCTTCTCTGTGTATTTTCAAATAAACTGTCTTCAGACTTTCTAATTATTTCTTCTACTTCATCCATCCTGCTGTTCAAGAATCCTGATTCATTCTTCAATATACCAATTGCATTTTCCAGCTCCAGAATATCATCTTGATTTTTCAAAATTATTTCAATATCTTTGTTAAATTTATCTGATAGAATTCTGACTTTCATCTTTGTGTTATGATTAATTTCTTTGAGTTTCCTCAAGACAGTTATTTTGAATTCTTTTTCTGAATGATCACAAATCTCTGTTTCCCCAGGATTGGCCCCTAGAATATTATTTAGTTCATTTGGTAAGGTCATATTTTTTTTTCCTGGATGATTTTAATACTTACAGATGATCTTCAGTTTGTGGGCATTGAAAAGTTGGTATTTCTTGTAATCTTCACTGTCTGGGCTTATTTTTAGCCATCCTTCTTGTTTTTTTTTTTGTTTGTTTGTTTGTTTTAATTTATTTATTATTATTATACTTTAAGTTGTAGGGTACATGTGCATAACGTGCAGGTTTGTTACATATGTATACTTGTGCCATGTTGGTCTGCTGCACCCATCAACTCGTCATTTACATCAGGTATAACTCCCAATGCAATCCCTCCCCCCTCCCCCCTCCCCATGATAGGCCCCGGTGTGTGATGTTCCCCTTCCTGAGTCCAAGTGATCTCATTGTTCAGTTCCCACCTATGAGTGAGAACATGCGGTGTTTGGTTTTCTGTTCTTGTGATAGTTTGCTAAGAATGATGGATTCCAGCTGCATCCATGTCCCTACAAAGGACACAAACTCATCCTTTTTTATGGCTGCATAGTATTCCATGGTGTATATGTGCCACATTTTCTTAATCCAATCTGTCACTGATGGACATTTGGGTTGATTCCAAGTCTTTGCTATTGTGAATAGTGCTGCAATAAACATACGTGTGCATGTGTCTTTATAGCAGCATAATTTATAATCCTTTGGGTATATCCCCAGTAATGGGATGGCTGGGTCATATGGTACATCTAGTTCTAGATCCTTGAGGAATCGCCATACTGTTTTCCATAATGGTTGAACTAGTTTACAATCCCACCAACAGTGTAAAAGTGTTCCTATTTCTCCACATCCCCTCCAGCACCTGTTGTTTCCTGACTTTTTAATGATCGCCATTCTAACTGGTGTGAGATGGTATCTCATTGTGGTTTTGATTTGCATTTCTCTGATGGCCAGTGATGATGAGCATTTTTTCATGTGTTTGTTGGCTGTATGAATGTCTTCTTTTGAGAAATGTCTATTCATATCCTTTGCCCACTTTTTGATGGGGTTGTTTGTTTTTTCTTGTAAATTTGTTTGAGTTCTTTGTAGGTTCTGGATATTAGCCCTTTGTCAGATGAGTAGATTGCAAAAATTTTCTCCCATTCTGTAGGTTGCCTGTTCACTCTGATGGTAGTTTCTTTTGCTGTGCAGAAGCTCTTTAGTTTAATGAGATCCCATTTGTCAATTTTAGCTTTTGCTGCCGTTGTTTTGGTGTTTTAGACATGAAGTCTTTGCCCATGCCTATGTCCTGAATGGTACTACCTAGGTTTTCCTCTAGGATTTTTATGGTATTAGGTCTAACATTTAAGTCTCTAATCCATCTTGAATTAATTTTCGTATAAGGAGTAAGGAAAGGATCCAGTTTCAGCTTTCTACTTATGGCTAGCCAATTTTCCCAGCACCATTTATTAAATAGGGAATCCTTTCCCCATTTCTTGTTTTTCTCAGGTTTGTCAAAGATCAGATGGCTGTAGATGTGTGGTATTATTTCTGAGGACTCTGTTCTGTTCCATTGGTCTATATCTCTGTTTTGGTACCAGTACCATGCTGTTTTGGTTACTGTAGCCTTGTAGTATAGTTTGAAGTCAGGTAGCGTGATGCCTCCAGCTTTGTTCTTTTGACTTAGGATTGTCTTGGAGATGCGGGCTCTTTTTTGGTTCCATATGAACTTTAAAGCAGTTTTTTCCAATTCTGTGAAGAAACTCATTGGTAGCTTGATGGGGATGGCATTGAATCTATAAATTACCTTGGGCAGTATGGCCATTTTCACGATATTGATTCTTCCTATCCATGAGCATGGTATGTTCTTCCATTTGTTTGTGTCCTCTTTTATTTCACTGAGCAGTGGTTTGTAGTTCTCCTTGAAGAGGTCCTTTACATCCCTTGTAAGTTGGATTCCTAGGTATTTGATTCTCTTTGAAGCAATTGTGAATGGAAGTTCATTCATGATTTGGCTCTGTGTTTGTCTGTTATTGGTGTATAAGAATGCTTGTGATTTTTGCACATTAATTTTGTATCCTGAGACTTTGCTGAAGTTGCTTATCAGCTTAAGGAGATTTTGGGCTGAGACAATGGGGTTTTCTAAATATACAATCATGTCATCTGCAAACAGGGACAATTTGACTTCTTCTTTTCCTAACTGAATACCCCTGATTTCTTTCTCTTGCCTAATTGCCCTAGCCAGAACTTCCAACACTATGTTGAATAGGAGTGGTGACAGAGGGCATCCCTGTCTTGTGCCAGTTTTCAAAGGGAATTTTTCCAATTTTTGCCCATTCAGTATGATATTGGCTGTGGGTTTGTCATAAATAGCTCTTATTATTTTGAGGTACGTTCCATCAATACCGAATTTGTTGAGTGTTTTTAGCATGAAGGGCTGTTGAATTTTGTCAAAAGCCTTTTCTGCATCTATTGAGATAATCATGTGGTTCTTGTCTTTGGTTCTGTTTATATGCTGGATTATGTTTATTGATTTGCGAATGTTGAACCAGCCTTGCATCCCAGGGATGAAGCCCACTTGATCATGGTGGATAAGCTTTTTGATGTGTTGTTGAATCCGGTTTGCCAGTATTTTATTGAGGATTTTTGCATCGATGTTCATCAGGGATATTGGTCTAAAATTCTCTTTTTTTGTTGTGTCTCTGCCAGGCTTTGGTATCAGGATGATGTTGGCCTCATAAAATGAGTTAGGGAGGATTCCCTCTTTTTCTATTGATTGGAATAGTTTCAGAAGGAATGGTACCAACTCCTCCTTATACCTCTGGTAGAATTCAGCTGTGAATCCATCTGGTCCTGGACTTTTTTTGGTTGGTAGGCTATTAATTATTGCCTCAATTTCAGAGCCTACTATTGGTCTATTCAGGGATTCAACTTCTTCCTGGTTTAGTCTTGGAAGAGTGTAAGTGTCCAGGAAATTATCCATTTCTTCTAGGTTTTCCAGTTTATTTGCGTAGAGGTGTTTATAGTATTCTCTGATGGTAGTTTGTATTTCTGTGGGGTCGGTGGTGATATCCCCTTTATCATTTTTAATTGCGTCGATTTGATTCTTCTCTCTTTTCTTCTTTATTAGTCTTGCTAGTGGTCTGTCAATTTTGTTGATCTTTTCAAAAAACCAACTCCTGGATTCATTGATTTTTTGGAGGGTTTTTTGTGTCTCTATCTCCTTCAGTTCTGCTCTGATCTTAGTTATTTCTTGCCTTCTGCTAGCTTTGGAATGTGTTTGCTCTTGCTTCTCTAGTTCTTTTAATTGCGATGTTAGAGTGTCAATTTTTGATCTTTCCTGCTTTCTCTTGTGGGCATTTAGTGCTATAAATTTCCCTCTGCACACTGCTTTAAATGTGTCCCAGAGATTCTGGTATGTTGTATCTTTGTTCTCATTGGTTTCAAAGAATGAATATTTTTTATCAGTTCTAATATTTCCTGTAGATTCTTTACCATTTTCCAAATATAATATCATATAATCTGCAAAAAAGGATAATTTGACTTTTTTCATTCCAATTTGGGGTCCTTTATTTATTTATCTTCTCTAATTTTACTAGCTAGGTCTTCTATTACTAAGTTTTATAACAGTAATTAAAGTGAGAATCCTCACCATTTTCTAGATCTCAGAGGAAAAGATTTCAGTTATTCCCCACTCGTTGTGATACTTGCTGTGGGTTTGTCATACATGGCTTTTATTATATTGAGGTATGTTCTTCTTATCCTCAGATTTTTGAGAGTTTTTATGATAAAGGATGTTGAAATTTATTAAATGCTTTTCCAGCATCAATTGAAGTGATCATATGGTTTTTATCTTTCATTCTGTTTAAAGAATAGATTACTTGATTAATTTGCATATGTGGAACCATCCTTGCATTGCAGGAATAAATCCCATTTGATCATAATAAATTATCTTTCTAATGCATTGATGAATTCGGTTTGCTAATATTTTGTGGAAGACTCTGCATCATTATTCATCAAAGACATTGTCTTGTACTTTTATTTTTATTTTGTTTTGTCTGGTTTTTATGTCAGGTTAATACGGGCCTCCTAGAATGAGTTTGAAAGTATTTCTTCCTCTTTAATTTTTTGTAATAGTTTAAGTAAGATAGGTATTAGTTCTTTAAAGGTTTGCTAGAATTTAGTAGTAACACCATTTTGTCCTGGGTTTTTCTTTACTGAGAGACATTTATTATGACTTCAATCTTATTACTTGCTATTTGTCTTGCAGGTTCAATTTTGGCAGGTTTTATGTGTCTAGGAATTTTTCCATTTCTTAGTATTGCAATATAATGGTATATAGTTGCTTATAGTAACCACAAATTATCGTTTGAATTTCTGCAGAATTAGTTTTAATGCCTAATTTTTCATTTCTGATTTTATTTGTATTTTCTCCTTTTTAAAAATTAATTTGGCTAAAGGCTTGTCATTTTTGTTTAGCTTTTCAGAAAATTAACTTTTTACTTCACTTATCTTTTTTATTGCTTTTCTCATTTCAATTTTATTTATTTCAACTTTTATTTTTATTATTTATTTTCCCCTGGTAATTTTGGGTTAGGTTTGCTCTAGCTTTTCTATATCTTTAAGATGCATTTTTAGATTGGTTATTTGAAGTTTCTCCTGTGTTTCTGATGTAGGTACTCATAAGATTAAATTTCCTTCTTAGTACGGCCTTTCTATATTTCCTAGGTTTTGGTATGCAGTGTTTCCATTATCACTTGTTTCAAAATTTGTTTCAATTTTCTTCTTAATTTCTTTTTACCCACTGCTCATGCAGGAGCATAATTTTTAATTACCATATATTTTTATAATTTAAAAAAATTCTCTGGTTATTAATTTCTAGTTTTATTCCATTGTGGTCAGAGAAGGCACTTAATATTATTTCATTTTTAAAAAATGTTTCGAGATTATTTTGTAGACTAACATATAGTTTAGCTGTGAGAATAATTTATGTGCTGATAAAAATAATGTGTATTCTCAGCCATTTGATAAAATGTTCTGTAAATATTTATCATATCCATTTGGTCTATTGTGCAGATTAAGTATGATTCTTTTTGTCAATTTTCCTTCTGAAAGATCGGCACAATACTGAAAGTGGGGTTTGAAGTTTTCAGCTATTATTATGTTGAGATTTATCTCTCTTTAATTCAAATAATATTTGCTCTTTATAACTGGGTGCTCCAGTGTTAGATGCATATATATTTAAAATTATTATACCTTTTTAATAAATTTACATCTTTAATATTATATAGTGACCCACTTTGCCCCTTCTGTTAGTTTTTAGCTTGAAATTTATTTCATCCACGGTTAGCTACTCCCATTCTTCTTTGGTTTCTAATGACATTAAAAAATCTTTTTCCATCTCTCTACTTTTGGTCTGTGTTTTTTTTTTTTTTTTTTTTTTTTTGGAGGTGAAGTTTGTTTCTTGTAGAATCAGATTAAAGGGTCTTCTTTTTTTGTCCTTTCAGCCAGTATTAGTTTTTTCGTTGGAGAGTTTAGTCCATTTAAATTCAATGTTATTATTCGTAAATAAAAGCTTGCATCTTCTATTTTGTTATTTGTTATTTGTGGTCTTGCCTTCCTTCTTTATTTCATTCCTGTTTTATTCTAATGAAGATACTTTTTTTCTGATAGTATCATTTAGTTTCTTGCTTTTAAGTTTTTGTGTCCATTGTAGGCTTTTGGATTGAGGTTACCCTAAAGCTTGCAAATAATATCTTACATCCCATTACTTTAACATGAAACAGTATTTGCATAAACAAACATGTAAAAAGAAAACTAATAAAAAACTCACCTTAACTTTGTCCTCTTACTTTTTAACATTTTGTTTTTTCTATTTATATCTTATTGTGCTGTCTGTATATTGAAAAGTAGTAGTTGTTCTTATTATTGATTCATTTATTGTTTAATCTTTTATGTTGTAAAGAGTAGTATACACATCACAGGTACATTGTTATAATATTCTTTGTTATTCTGTATATTTACTATTACCAATGAGTTTTTAACCATCAGGTGATTACTTATTGCTCATTAACTTTCTGTTCTTTCTGATTAAAATATTCCGTTTAGAATTTATTATTGAAGGAGAGGCATGGTGTTGATGAAATTCCCCTACTTTTGTTTGAATAAAAAATCTATTTCTCCTCTATGTTTAAATATTTTTTGCCAGATATAGTATTCTATGGTAATTTTTTATTTTCTTTAGCATGTTAAATATGTCATGCCACTCTCTCCTGGCCTGTAAGAGTTTCACTGAAAAGTCTTCTGCCAGACATGTTGAAGCTCAATTATACATTTTGTATTTATTTTTTTATTGCTACTTTTATAATTTTTGTCTTTATTCTTAACTTTTGGGAGTTCGATTATTAAATGTGTTGAGGTAATGTTCCCTGGGTTAAATATGCTTGGTGTTCTATAATCTTCTTGTACTTGGATGTAAACATCTTTCTCTAGGTTTGATAAGTTCTGCTGTTATCATCTTGAATACGCTTTCTACTCTCATCTCTTTCTCTAAGTCCTATTTCGGGCCAATAACTCTTAGATTTTCCCCTTGAGGGCTATTTTCTGGCTCCTGTAGATGTGCTTTATTGTTTTATATTATTTTTTCTTTTGTCTCCTTTGATTGTGTATTTTTAAATAGATGGTCCTCAAGCTCACTTATTCTTTCTTCTGCTTGATCAAATCTCCTATTGAGACTCTGGTGCATTCTTCAGTGTGTCAATTGCACTTTTCAGTTGCAGAATTTCAGCTTGATTCTTTTTAACTATTCCAATCTCTTTGTTACATTTATTTGATATAATTCTGAATTTTTTGTCTGTTTTATCTTGAATTTCTTTGCTTTTCCTCAACTCAGCTATTTAGAATTCTCTGTCTGAAAGGTCACATATCTCTATTTCTCCACAAATTATCTCTTGTGGCTTATTTAGTTTAATGATGAGGCCCTGTCTTCCTGGACTGTGTTGATGCTAGTGTATATTCTTCAGTGTCTGAGCATTGAAGAGTTACGTATTTATTGTAGTCTTCACTTTCTCCGCTTATTTGTACCCTTCCTTCTTGAGAAGGCTTCTGAAATATTTGAAGTGACATGGGTGTTGTGTTCTAACCTGTATCTGGTTTAGGGACACCTAATGCCCAGTAGTGCTGTGATTCTTGCAGACTCACAGTGGTATCATCTTTTTGGTCTTGGAAAAGATCCAGAAGAATTCTCTGGATTATAAGGCAGAGACTGTTTCTCTTTCTTTATTTTCATTAAAAAAAGAGTCCCCCTCTCTGTTCTGAGCCATGTAAAGCTAGGAATAGAGTGAAACAAGTATCCCCGTGGCCACCATCACTATGACTGTACTGGGTCAGACCTGAAGCCAACATAGAACTGTTTCTTGCCCAAGGTCTGTTATAACCACTCCCTGGCTACTGCCTATGTTTCTTGAAGACCCTAAGGCTCCACAATCAGTAAGTTGAAAAGCCAGTCAGGAATGTGCTTTTTCCTTCAGGGCAGTAAGTTTCCCCTGGTTGGTGGGAGAAGAGTTGCTGCCTGGGAGTTAGGACTAGTGTCAAACACTTTAGAAGTCTGTTCTGTTGTACTTCAGCTGCGCTGGCACTCACACCACAAGATGCAGTTCTTATAATCCTTCCCTCTCCTTTTCAAAAGCAGAAGAGCCTTACTCTATAGCAACTGCCACCACAGGGAGTACTGCAGACTACCTCTAATGTTTCCTTAAGGTCCAATGGCTATTTAGTTAGCTTGTGGTGAATAGTTCCTGGTCTAGGACTTACACTTTAGGGCTTTGGGCTTCCTTCTGGCCCAGGTACAAAGATGCCATCCAAGAGTCAGGTCTTAGAATCAGGAACCCCAAAAGTCTGCTTGGTGCTCTATATCTCTGTTGCCATGCTTGTACGTAAGGTGCAAGACAAAGTTTCCTTTACTTTTCTCTGCTGTTTTCAAGCAGAAAGAGTTTTTCCACAAAGCCACCACAGGTGGTAATGTGCTGAGTCTCACCTGAAGGAAGCAATTCTCAGAGGCTCATTCAAACTCCTCAACATAGGACCTGGGTATTGCTGCTGGTTCTCTAGTACTCAAGGGTTCTTCAGTTAGCAGGTGGTGAATGCTGCCCGGACTGGGCCCTTTTCTTCAAGGCAACAGGTTCTCTTCCTGCCCAGGGTGTGTATTTTGAGAGCTAAGGCTTGGAAATGGAGCCTCATGACTCTTACTAGTGTCCTATCCTGCTGTAACTAAGTTGATATCCAAAATGTAAGACAAGATTCTTCCTACTTCTCTCGTCTCCTCAAGCATAAGGTCTGTTTTGGAATTGTGAGCTGTGCAGTTTAGGCTTAGGGGAGGAGTGATGCCCCCACTCCATTATCGACCCCAGGTGGTGTCTGAGAAGCTCTCATGCTTCTCCAGTCCACTGTCTTTGGACACAGTTCAGCACCAGGACTCACCTACAACTTACAGTTCTTATGGCCTAGATTACCTTTCAAGTTTGTTTAGAGCACAGAGTAATTTAGCCCGCTGTGGTGAAGTTTACCGTGAGGTTTGCAGGAATTCAAGTTCAAACTGCTGAGATCCATGATTCCCCTCTAGCTAGGGCTGGTTTAAATGCTCCCTTTGTTGGCTAGTGTTAATTGAGTTTGGTCCAATTATTTTTTATTGTTTTTTCTTCTCTAACAGGAAAGCACCAAACTCAATGCATTACATTTGTTGTGCTATCTCTCCCCCAGCATCCAGAGGTGCTCTTTACATCATATTGCCACTTTCAGGGGTTGGAGAAGGAGTGGTGCTGGTAAACTAAGACTATTTTTTTTTCTATCTCTTCAGTACCTTTCTCAGGGATATGAAGTTAAAACCAGGTACTATGAGGGCTTACCTTATATTTTGTTCATATAAAAGTTTTTCGTGTGCAAATAGTTTTTAAATTAGTGTCTCTGGGGTGCAGGCAAATGGTGGAGCCTTCTGTTCTGCCATCTTGCTCTGTCTCTTCTGTGATTTTCAGGTAGAAAGTTTTGTAAATTTCTATTAGGTCCATTTGCTTTAAAGTCCAACTTAAGTCCAGTTTTTCTTGGTTGATTTTCTTTCTCAGGGATCTAAATAGTGATGTCAGTGGAGTTTTGAAGTCCCCCACTATTATTGTATGACTATCTGTTTTCTTAGGTTTACTAGTGTTCCTTTTATGAATCTGGGTGCTCTGTCATTGAGTGCATATATATTTAGAATTGTTATATCTTCTAGATGAAGTTGTCCCTTTATCATCATGTAATAACCTTCTTTGTATTTTTTAGGATTATTAATTTAAAATGTTTTATCTGTTATTATAATAGCATAGCTACTCATGCTATTTTGGTTTTCATTTGCATGAAATATCTCATTTCACGTCTTTACCTTCAGGCAATAATTATGTTAACCAATTTCTTCTAAGTTGAATATAGTTTGATTTTCTTTTATTTATTCCACCAATTTATATTTTTAAATAGAATATTTATTTAGTTTGTTTACATTTGTAGCTAATATTGATATGTGAAGTTTTGCTCCTGCCATAATGTTAATTTGTTATCTAGTTGCTTTGTGTTTTATTTGTGTAATTGATTTCCCAGATGTGAGATTTATACTTTTGTGCATTTTTGTGATACGTATAGATCTTTTGCTTCCACATGTAGAACTCACTTGAGCATTTATTGTATGGCCAGTGTAGTGTTGATGTATTTCCTCAGCATTTGATTATCTGTTAAAAACTATTTCTCTTTCATTCATGGAGCTTATTCTAGCAATATACAAAATTCATAGTTGACAGTATTTTTTTAAGTCTTAAAATAAAATCCCAATATCCTTTGGCTTTTATATCTTCTGTTGAGAAGTTCACTGTTAGTGTCATGGGGTTTTCTTTTTTTTTCTTTTTTTTTTTTTTTTTAAATTTATTTATTATTATTATACTTTAAGTTGTAGGGTACATGTGCATAACATGCAGGTTTGTTACATATGTATACTTGTGCCATGTTAGTCTGCTTTACAGATGACTAGATGCTTTTCTTTTACCGATTTTAGGGATTTTTTCTTTTCATGTTTACTTTAGATAGTTTGTTAACAATATGTCTTTGTGAATTCCTTCTTGTAATGTATTTACTTGGAATTCCCGGAGCTTTTAGTATCAAGATGTCTAAATCTCCTGCAAGACTAGAAATTTTTTATTCAAATTATTTCTTCAAAGAGGTTTTTCAAGCCTTTATGCTTTTTGCTGTCTCAGAAATACCTATGAATTTCAGGTTTAGGCATTTCATCTAATTTTATTTTTCTCAAAGGCTTTGTTCATTTTTAACATTTTTTTTCTATATTTTTGTGAGAATAAATTAATTCAAAAGACCTGTCTTCAAGTTCTGAGTTTCTTTCTTCTGCTCTTTCTAGTCTATTCTTAAGGCTTCAGTATATATTTTTTAATTTTCAGAAATTCTAATTTGTTTGTTTGTTTTATATTCATTATTTTGGTACATTTACGTATTGATTTTCTGATTACTTTGTATTTGTTTTCAGATTCCTCTTGAATATCAAGGAGTTTTTAAAAATCAATATCTTGAATTCTTTATGTGGTATTAAAAATATTTAATTTTGCTTAGGGTCCCTTGCTAGACAACTAGTGCGATCCTCTTTTGGGTGTCATAACACTGTTTTATTCATGCTGCCAGAGTTGTTTTCTTGGTTCTTTCTCATCTGTCTTCTTCTTATTTTTGAATTTACATATTTTTGAATTAACTTTTTTTCCATTTATATTTAATTTAAATGAACAAATTTTATTTTAAAAATGAACAAAGCCTTTGAGAAGTATGATATTACATAAAGCATCTAAGTCCTTGAGTCATAGATATTCCTGAGGGAGACAAAACAAAAAAGGTTGAAGCACCTTTTCTTTTTTATTTGCCATTAGTTCTGTTTTTTATGTTTTGTGGCAAAAACTTTGTATAAATTTCTTGGTCTTAGATATACTTAGCTTTCTGTTAGTAGTAATGGTGCATTGGGCATGCAGTGTTGGAATGGCAGAAGTCTAAGACGCTTATTTCATTTTCAAGCACTGTGCACTAGTGTAAGCAGATTTTGTATTGAGTTGTGCAGTTTGATCTCCAAGTTAGTAGGTGGCGTTTGCATGTAAGAGCAAAGTGCTTCCTACTTCTCCCTCCCCTCAAGCAGAAGGTCTGTTTTGCAGTTGTGAGCTGTGCAGCTTGGGCTTAGGGGAGGATTGATGCCACCACTCTGTTATCCATCCCAGTTGGTGTCTGAGTAGCTTTCATGCTTCTCCAGTCCACTGTCTCTCCTGCTGTCTAGTACAGAAATGCTGTCACTCTGTTCAGAGATGTACAGGGGCCCCAGTTTTCATTCCATCCTTAGCCTGATGGCCATACTGACAGTGGGGTCACAGTAGGCCCTAAAAGCCCAAGAAAATCCATCTTTTGTTGTGCTTCTGCCAACTTCCCATTGAAGCAGCCATGACGGTGTCAGCACCAATGGCAAAGGGCGAGGAAAAGTCTCCCTTTCCACACCTGGGCCCGAACATCAAGGCCTATCAGCTGGTAGGATGAAATTACACTCCTTCACTGAAGAGCCAAGCACCACACCAATGTCTCTGCTGGAGGCAGTGCCATCACTCACAGCCCGCAAGCAGGAAGTTCTCAGGCACAGGAAGGCGAACACTCTTTATTCTTATTCCAAGGGGTGCTCCATTGGTGTGCTGCATTCTCCCTTCTTCTAGAACTACTCCCTGAGGGCTAGACCTCTGGGAATACTTCAGCTCCTGTGGGTCCATCCAGCTCTGTGTGACTTATGCACTCCAAATGAATGCTGGAGAATGTTAGCAGGGTGTCCTGTTACACGGAGAAACAAGGGCTGGGGTTCACTGGGAAGAACTGTGTCCCCTGAGAAGAACTGCATCCCCTAAAGCCTAAACCCCAAATATGGTGCCATGCAGCCACCACTTAGGATCAAAGGGAGAACAAATGACCACCCAACATGAGTTAGCAGTATTGTGCCGTGCCATGCCCTCAAGGAATCCTCAAATCACCACCCACACTCATGTTTGTGTTCACAAGGGCGAAGGAGCTCTCCAGAAGTTCAGATACAGTCCACCACAGGGGGAAGGACACCCAAAACACTCCTACCTACACTTTTGATGAAATACGAAGACCCTCAATTACCTTAGCCAGTCTTCACCAGCCTCTTGCTTTTTGTCTGTGTCCCAGCTTCTTCCCGTGAGTTCTTCAGCACTCTTCCCTTGGTATTCTAATTGAGTTATAATTACTCATTTGCAACATTGGTTCTTGTTTGTGAAGAGATGGGCATTTAATGTTTCTAGTCAGCCATCTTGAACTAGAACCCAGAAACATAAGTCTAATATATCTTTTTAAACATTATATTTGCTTAATCAAATGCTACAAAATTTCTCCAATATTATTTATTTATTTATTTATTTTGGAGATGCCGTCTTGCTCTGTTGCCCAGGCTAGAGTGCAGTGGTGCCATCTCAGCTCACTGCAAACTCTGCCTTTCAGGTTCAAGCGATTCTTCTGTTTCAGCCTCCTGAATGGCAGAGATTACAGGTGCCTGTTACAACACCTGGTTAATTTTTGTGTTTGTAGTAGAGACAGGGTTTCTCCATGTTGGCCAGGCTAGTCTCAAACTTCTGACCTCAGGTGATCCTCCCACCTCTACCTCCCAAAGTTCTGGGATTACAGATGTGAGCCTCTGCACCCAGCCAATATTTTAATCTTTCAGCTTTATATTTAGTTCTAGTATCTAATACGAATTAATGTTTGTGTACAGTGAAGAGAATGGATTGAAGTTTATTTTTTATGTGAATTTTTATCTAATTTTTATTGGTATTTTTGGAAAGGTTCTTCATTCTCCACTGTATTGCTTTTTTATTTTAGATGTTACAGATCATGTAGCTTTTTGTTGATGTTATTATATTTTTTTGTCTATCTCATATCCAGAGAGAGGAAGAGATTTGAAAATGTCACCAGTTAGGCAGTAGCAGAGTTGAGACTCTGAAGTTAGAAGAAAAAACTGAAAAAAAATGCCAGCATACACACATTTAAAGATGGCTTGAAGCAAAATAATTTTTTATAGAAGTTGTGTGCTCTTTTAACCTTGGTAATATATATTTAATAATACAGAATTATTACTACTTTTATGACTGCACTTCATTCAAATTTTGTTACACGAGAAAATTTTTAAGAAATCTGAGTTGTGCATGTTGTTATAAATGAGGCTAGTATGAAAGCTATCTTTTAATTATAAAGAGGCCATCTATTTCTATTTACTCAGATTATTACAAACTTTACCAATTACTTACTTCAAGTCAAATATTTAAAAAACATTCTGAATTAAAATGATTTTATTTTAAAAATGTAAAACAAAGCATCATTTATTTGAAAGTTGCTTTTCCATGCCATCTTTTTTCATATATCCTAGATTATGCCAAACATTACAAGACACCTTGAAAAAGATTAAAAGCCTACATTGAAATCATTCTTGTTGATTTATTTTATATTACTATAATTGGCAAACAAATGGTGTATATATTTATTAATTGCGATGTGGTGCTTTTATACAGGCGTAATTTGTGAGATGAGAAAATCAGGTTAGTTAACATGTTACTTCACATACTTATTTCTCTGTATCACTCTTTCACTGTATTATTCATTTTTCAAATAACAGTAATAATATTTTATATAAACTAGTCCTACATTTAAACATTTCATAATCTTCCCTTTTAATTTTTCTCTTTTTTCCTACAGTTACAAATCACATCAAACAAATTTTTCTTTAAAAACATGTTATTTTATTTTTAATTTTTGTGGGTACCTAGTAGTGGCGTATATTAATGGGGTAGATGAGATGTTTTGATAAAGGCTTGCAAAGCGAAATAAGCACATCACAAAGAATGGGGTAGCCACTACGCCAAGCATTTAGTCATTGAGTTGCAAACAATCCAATTACACTATTTAAGTTATTTTAAAATATATAATGCTGTTATTGTTGACAACAGTCACTCTTTTTTGTTAGCAAATAGTAGGCTTTAATCATTATTTCTAACTATTTTTGTTTCTCATTTACCATGACCATCCCTACCTCACCCCTGGCACCCCACTACACTTCACAGCCTCTAGCAACCATCTTTCTACTTTTTATGTTCATGAGTTTAATTGTTTTTTTAGATTCCACAACAAGTGAGAACATATAATGTTTGTCTTTCTGTGCTGGGCTTATTTTACTTAACATAATGATCTCCAGCTTCCTCCATGTTGGTGCAAATGACTGGATCTCATTCTTTTTTTATGGATGACTAGTACTCTATTGTGTATATGTAACACATTTTATATCCATTCATCTGTTGATAGACGCTTAGGTTGCTTCCAAATCTTTCCTATTGTAAACAGTGCTGCAACAGACTTAAGACTGCAGATGTTTATTTAATACGATGATGTCCTTTCTTTTAGGTAAATACCCAGCAGTGGGATCGCTGGATGATATGGCTGCTCAATTTTTAGTTTTTTGAGGAACCTTCAAACTGTTCCCCGTATTGGTTGTACTAATTTACATTCCCACCAAAAATGTACATGGGTTCCCTTTTCTCCACATTCTCACCAGCATTTGTTATCGCCTGTCTTTTGTCCATAAGCCATTTTAACTGCTGTGAGATTGTATCTCATTGTAGTTCTGATTTACATTTCCCTGATGATCAATGATTTTGAGCACCTTTTTATATATTATATATATATTTGCACTTCCCTGATGAACAATGATTTTGAGCACCTGTTTGTCATGTCTCATTTTGAGAAATGTCTATTCAAATCTTTTGTCCATATGATTATTAGAATTTTTCCTATAGAGTTGTTTGAGCTTGTTATATATTATGACTATTAATCCCTTGTCAAAGGCTTAGTTTGCAAATATTTATTTCCATTCTGTGAGTTGCCTCTTCATTTTGTTGATATATTTTGCTGTGCAGAAGCATTTTGACTTGATGTGATCCCGTCTGCCCACTTTTGCATTGGTTGTCTGTGCTTGTGGAATACTGCTCAAGAACGTGAAGATTTTCTCAAAGGTTTTCTTAAAGCAGTTTCATGGTTTAAGACCTTAGATTCAAGTCTTTAATTTATTTTGATTTGATTTTTGTATATGGTGAGAGATAGGGGTCTAGTTTTATTATTCTGCATGTGGATATACAGATTTCTCAGCATCATTTATTGAAGAGACTGTCTTTTCCCCAGTACATATTCTAGGCACCTAGACACCTTTGTAAAAAATGAGTTAACGTGTGTGGATTTGTTTCTGGGCTGTCAAATTTGTTTTATTTTTCTATGTGTCTTTTTTATGCCAGCACCATATTGCTTTTATTATTACAGCTCTGTAGTATAATTTGAAGTCAGGTAATGTGATTCTGCCATTTTTTTTTCTTTCGCTTAGGATAGCTTTGGTTATTCTGGGTTTATTATTGTTCCATATAAATTTTCGTATTTTTTTCCTGTGAAAAATGCCATTGTTATATTGACAGAGATTGCATTGAATTAATAGATTGCTTTGGGTACTATGGACATTTTAACAATATTAATTCTTCCAATTCATGAATGTGGTGTATTTTAGCATTTGTTGTTTTCTTCTTCAATTTCTTTCATTAGGGTTTTATAGTTTTTATTATAGAGATCTTCCAAATTTTTGGTTTGTTTCTAAATATTTAATTTTATATGTGGCTATTGTAAATGAGATTATTGTTTTATGTCTTTTTTTTAGTTGTTCACTGTTGGCATATAGAGATGCTACAGAATTTTCTGTCTGAATTTTTTTATCCTCCCATATTACTCAATATGTTTACCAGTTCTAATAGTTTTTCTTTGGAGTCTTTGGGTTTTTCCAAGTAAGATAACATATCACCTTTAAGCAAGGATAATTTGATTTATTCCTTTCCAATTTGGATGCCTTTTATATCTTTCTCTTGTTTCCTTACTCTACCTAGGACTTCCATTATGATATTGAATAACAGTGATGACAGTGGAGAGTTTTGTTATTTTCCAGATCTTAGAGGAAAGGCTTTCAGTTTTTTCCTATTCAGAAGATAATGTGCTGTTTGTCATATACGGCTTTTATTAGACTGAGTTATGTTCCTTCTATTACCAATTTTTTGAAGGTTTTTATGATGAAAGGATTTTGAATTTTATCAACTACTTTTTCAGCATCAACTGAAATGATCATGTGAATTTTGTTTTTCATTTTGTTGATATGATAGATTACATTGAGTGATTTGCATAATATTTGCTTTATATAGCTGGGTGCTCCAGTGTTAGGTGCATGCATGTTTAAAACTGTTATATTATCTTACTGAATTGACACCAGTATCATTACATAGTGACCGTCTTTGTCTTCTCTGATAGTTTTTGTTTCGAAATGTATTTTATCTGGTATAAGTTTAGTGACTCCTATACTTTTTAGATTTCATTGGCATATAACACCTTTTTCCATCCCTTTATTTTTAGTCTATGTGTGTCTTTATAGGTGAAGTGTTTCCTTGTAGGCAACATTTTGGTTTTTTTATCCATTTATTTGGCCTACGACTTCTGATGTGAGAGTTTAGTCCATTTACATTTAATGTTATTTGAGTAAGCACCCATTATTTCCACTTTTAAATTTGTTTTCTGTTTGTTTTGTGGTCTTCTCTTTCTTCTTTCTTTCATTCCTGTCTTCCGATAGTGAAGATAATTTTCTCTGCTAATATAATTTTGTTTCTTGCTGTTTCGTGTATCTATTGTACATTTTTTGGCTTGATGTTACCATGAGGCTTGCAAATATTATCTTATAACCCATTATTTTAACCTGATAACAACTTGACAGTATTTGCATAAAGAAACAAACAAGAAAAATAAAACTAATAAAAACTTGCCTTAACTTTGTCCTTTCTCTTTTTAACTTTTTTTTTTTGTTTCTATTTATATCTTATTTTGCTTTCTATATCTTGAAAAGTTGTTTTAGTTATTATTTTTGATTGGTTCATCATTTAATCTTTCTACTTAGGTAAAGTAGTTTTCACACCTCAGTTACAATGTTATATTTTATGTTTTTCTGTGTGCTTACTATTCTCAGTAAGTTTTATACTTTAAGCTGACTATTTATTGCTTATGAACATTCTTTTCATCTGAATTGATGCATTTCCTGTAGCAGTTTTTTGTAGGACAGGTCTGGTGGTGATGAAATCCTTCATCTTTTGTGTGTGTAGGAAAGTGTATTCCTCCTTCATATCTGAAGAATACTTTCAAAAGATATACTATTCTAAGGTAAAAGATATTTCCTTCAACACATTAGATAATTCATGCCACTTTCTTTGGGCCTGTATGGTTTCCACTGAAAAGTCTACTGGCAGACATATTGGAGCTCTACTGTATGTTATTTATTTATTTTTTCTTTTTTTTTTTTTATGCTGCTTTTAGGATCCTTTCTTTATCCTTAAGTTTAGGGAGTTTATTAAATGCCTTTAGGTACTCTTCTTTGAGTTAAATCTGCTTGGTGTTCTATAACCTTCTTGTACTTGGACGTTGATATCTTTCTTTAGGTTTGGAAAGTTCTCAGTTATTATTCTTTGAATAAGCTTTCTACCCCAACTTTTCTCTACCTCCTCTTTAAAGTCAATGACTGAAGGCCAAAAAATTTTTGAAGCTATTTTCCAGATCCTGTAAGAAGGTTTCATTGTTTTTTATATTCTTTTTACTTTTTAAAATCTGACTGTGTATTTTCAAACTGTTCCATTCTGGTTTTAAAGGATTCTGATGCATTCTTCAGTATGCCAATTGCATTTTTCAATTACAGAATTTCTGCTTGATACATTTTAATTATTTCAATGTGTTTGATAAATTTATCAGACAGGATTCTGAATTCCTTCTTAGTGTTATTTTGAATTCCTTTGGGTTTCCTCAACACTGCTATTTTGAACTCTCTGTCTGAAAGGTCACATATTTCTATTTACTCCAGAATTCATTATTAGTGTTCTATGTATTTCATTTGGTAAGGTCTTGCTTTACTGGATCATATTGATGTTAGTAGATGGGCTTTGGTATCTAGGCATGTAAGAGTTAGGTATTTATCATAGTGTTCCCTATTTGGGCTTATTTGTAGTTATATTTAAAAAGGTTTTTGAGATATTTTAAAGGACTTGGGTGTGGTAATGTAAGGTCTTACTGCTTTAGAGTACACTCCAAGCCCAGTAACACTGTAGTTCTTGCGGTCTTGTAGAAGCACTACCTTGATGATCTTAGACAAGATTCAGGAGATTTATCTGGATCATGAGGCAGAGATTTTTGTTCTTTTCCCTTACTTGCTGCCAAACATACAGATTCTCTCTCTGTGTTCTGAACCACATAAAGTTGAGAGGTGGAATGACATAGGCACCTATTTGATCACCACCACTATGACTGCATTGGGTCAGACCTGAAGATAACACCACACTGAGTCTTGCCAAAGGCCTGCAGTAACCACTCTGTGGTTACTGTTTATGTTTGTTCAAGGTCCTTGGGCTCTACAATAAACATGTGGTGAAGCCAACCATGCTTGCATCCTTTTCTTCAGGGTGATGAGGTCCCCCAGTCCCCAGGTTGCTTCAGAAGTATCATCTGGGAGATGAAGACTAGATTCAAACACCTTAGAACTCTACCTTGTATTCTATTGGATTGCAGCTAAGCTGGCACTCAAACCACAAACACAGTCCTAGTCACTCTTCCCTCCCGTTTATACAAGCAGAGGAGCCTCAAACTGTAGCCACTACCACCCTGGGCCACCTGAAGTACTGCCAGACTATCACTAGTGTTTCCTTAAGGTCCAGGGTCTCTTAAGTCAGCTTGTGGTAAATGCTGCCGGGCCTGAGACTCACCATTCAGGGCAATGGGTTTCCCTCTGACCCAGGGAAAGTCAAGAAATCCCATTCAAGAGTTAAGTCCTGGAATCAGGGACCCCAACATTCTGCTTGGTGCTTTAGCCCCCTGTGGTGGTATTGGTACCTAAAGTGTAAGACATATTCCTCTTTACTTTTTCCTCTACTTTTCTCAAGCAGACGGAGTTTTGCCCCATGGCCAACACAGTTGGTAATGTGCTATATCTAATCTGAAGCCAGAAAGCCTCAGAGGCTTATCAAGGCCCTGGATGTAGTACCTGAGTATGGCTGCAGCTTATTCAGGATCAAAGGGTTCTTCAATCTTTAGGTGATAAATGCGGCAGAACTGGGTCATTTCCCTCAAGGCTGCAAGTTGTCTTCTGGCTTAGGATGTGTCTAGAAATATTGTCTGGGAGCTAAGGCCTGGAATGGGGGCCTCATGCCTCTCACCAGTGCCCTATCCTTCTATGACAGTGCTGGTATCCAAGATGCAAAACAAAGTTCTCCCCACTCTTTTTTACTCCTCTCCTTATTTGGATCTGTGAGCTTTTCAGCCTGTGGTTAGGGGAGCGGAAATGCCAACACTCCCTTGGCATCCTCAGCTGGTGTCTCAGTTTGTCACATGACCCCCTATTCCATTGTCTCAGGGCTTAGTTCAGCCCTAAGACTTTCCTACTATTTTCAGTCCTTATTCCCTAGGCTGCCTTTCAAGTTTACTTAGAGACCGAGAACACTTTGGCCCTCCATGGTGAGGGCTGTGAATACTCAAGTTAGGACCACGGGGATTAGCAATTCCCCTCTGGCTAGGGCTGGTTTAAATGCTGCCTCCAAGGGTGAGCATCAGCTGAGTTTGGTCTGGTTATTCCTTTTGTTCTAAATAAACAGAACTGAGTTCAGTGCCTCATAATTTCTATGTTTTCCCTTCCCCAGTACCCAGAGATGCTCAGTGTCCCCACATCACCACTTCTGGGGCTGGGGGATGGGTGGAGTCAATGATTTTAAAAACCTTTTTTCTGTCTCTTCAGTGCCTTTTTCAGTGATGTGAAGTTAAAACCAAGTACTATGAGAGATCACCTGATTTTTTGTTCTTATGAAGGTGTTGTTTCTTTGTAGATACTTGTTAACTTGGTGTCCTTGTAAGGGGGACAATTAGTGGAGTTTTCTATTTCAGTACCTTGCTTCATCTCCCCCTCCAAGCCAAATTTTCTTATCACTGAAATAATTTTTGAAAAGCATTAGTCATCTAAGAAGCATTTCTTAGATGATTGAACAAGAGTTACCATAATGCAATATTGCATGGACTTTTGATGGATATTTGCAAATGTATTGTTTTCTCAACCAATATGTCAACTCAGAGATCATTATTTGTATTAATTATTTTTTTCTAGGGTCTTGTGATTAAATATTGTTCACTGGAGTAGAAAAAAATGGGAGAAAAATTTCTCCAGAGAAAGAACTATAGAGTGTTGTAATAATAATGTGTTTGTGCATTTGAATATTATGTGAGGCTAGAAACTAAAAACATCCATAATTCACTTTTTCTCAAAAAATTTCTGGTGACCTACATTCTCATTGCTACTGGTAATGTTTGAGTGCAGGGACTTAAATTTATCTTTCTTTACTTTCTTATCAAATTATAGTCCATTTTATCTAAGAATTGTACAGCAGAAGTTTTAAATTTATCTACTTTACCTAACAATTTCTTTTTCTTTTTATCTATCTATCATCAATGTATTATCACTCTATTATCTATCTACCTGTTTAAAGCCTTTTCCATCTTAAATTAGAAAATGTTCCTGAAAGAGTAGAGTAGTTATGAAATGTTATTCTGCTTTTCTTCTGACATAGGATACTAACAATCTAACTGCTTAATTAATGGTGCTTAATTTTGAACATTATGATTTTTGTAGTGATTCACAATGCCACTTTTTTCCAACTTTATTGAGGTATAATAGACAAAATGATGTATTTTTAAGGTGTAAAATTTGATGTTTTGATGTATGTATATATTGTAAAAAGAAAAACACCACAACCAATTAAGCTAATTGACATATTAATCACCTTACATGATTGCTATTTTATCTTTTATAAGACTACATTTAAATCATTGTAGTTGTTTTTACATTTTATTCGTATTACAGAATAATAATTGTCTATATTTATGGGGTACAATGTGATACATAGATACATGTATACATTGTGAAATGATCAAATTTAATTAATATATCTATCATTTCTCATGTTTATTTTTGTTAAGAACATTTAAAATTCACTATTTTGGCAATTATAAATAGGCAATTCATTATTATTAATTGTAATTACTTGATGTGCATTAGATCACCATAACTTCTTCCTCTTGTCTAATTGAAATTTTGTACCTTTTAACCAACATTTTCCTTTATTCATCCACTCCTGCCCTGGTTTTTGGTAGTAACCATTTTAATCTTTACTTGTGTAAGTTCAAATTTTTGCTTGCACATATCAGCAAGAACATGTAATATTTGTTTATCTGTACATGACTTATTTCCTTCAGTATAAATGTCCTTTAGCTTTATTCATGTTGTTACAATTTTAAGAATTTTATTTTTTCTAAAGATTGAGCAGTATTCCATTACACACACACACACACACAAACACAACATTTAAACAATCTTTTTATTTGTTGAGAGGCACTTAGGTTCCTTGCAAATCTTGGCTATAATGGAAAATATTGCAATAAATATGGGAATGTAGACATCTATTTGACATTCTAGTCATGTTTTGTACTCAGATTTTGTTCTATATTTTATTTTTTAGTACTGTAATAATTAATATTCTTAAACATACATCTTTGCTACTTCAATATTTCCTTACAACAAATTTACTGCAGTAAAATTTTGGGGACAAAATCTTATCTACATTTTAATTTCTGAAATACAATGCCATAATGATATCTATAAATGTGTCATAAATGTGCTCTTCCATATGTTAAGTGAGGATGTCAAGTTAACTGCTCTATTAGGTTATAGTGATTTATTTAATCCAGTTATGTAATAGAGATGTTAAATTTTCTTTCTCATAATGGGCTGAAAAGCTTTTTTTCCACTAGTTAAAACAAGTTGAAGCGTAACTGGATAATTATTTTTACAAAAGTAATTTTAGTATAGGCTTCGAAGTTGAACATATCTAGATTTATATTAGCCCCATTGCTTGCTAACTTTGATTTCAGGGAAATAACACAATTTTTCAAAATACCACGTATTTATTTTAAAAGATGGTATATATAATAGATTTTTCATGTGGTTTTAATGACTACTAAATCAGAAAGTTTGTAAAATTTTATTTTTATTTATTTATTTTTGAGACAGGGTCTCAGTCTGTTGCCCAGGCTGGAGTGCAGTGGTACAATCATGGCTCACAGTAGTCTCAGTATCTTGGGCTCAAGTGATCTTACTGCCACAGTCTCCAGAATAACTGGGATTTCAGGTGTGCACCACTACGCCTGGCTATTTTTTTGTTTAATTTTTAGTAGAAATTAGTTCTAACTATGTTGCCCAGGCTGGTCATGAACTCCTGGGCTCAAGCAATTCACCTGCCTCCATCTCCCAAAGTGCTGAGATTAGAGGCATAAGCCACCACACCCAGCAGTTTGTAAAATTTTAAAAGAAATAAACACATTAAGCTCTCAATCCAGAAATGCTTTACTGCTGTTCATATTCTAAAATTATATTAGTATCAGGCTCCCTAGTTTCCCTATTTGACAAACTGGCATTAGTTAAGTAAATTATTGATTGTCAAGATGTTCAATTACACTTTACTAAAAACTGGCTTATACCATAAGATACCAGAATTATTTAGGCACAATTATTTTATGTGATTTAGATACTTCTGCATACCAACCGGTTGGCTAATAGTCAGACTATTTGACAAATGTTGTAAAGATCACAGATACAACATTTAATATAAGTAATTTCTTGCTTTGTACATATAAAGCTTAACATTTTGCCCTTAAAACCCGAAACTTCTTCCCTTGGGTGTCATAACCTATTTATTGCTCTTAAAGTTTAGACCAATGGTTGCAATGTTGCCAACATGGTGATAAGTGGGGATAAGTAAATATACACAAAATATTATTTTATATTTTAAAAGATAATGGCACTTTCATACATATAAATGCCAAGTAAAATCTTTAACCCAAATATTTGAATTCATTCTTCCATGAAGAACCATTTCCAGAGTGCCTAACTCAGAAAAGTTCTGTTCTAACCTAATAATGAAAGTTATTCTAATAATATCTACAATAAATTTCAAAAGCATTCAAGTACACAGGTTATTTCACTTTTAAAGTAATCTATGTATATCAGGTTATTATAAAATAAAACATTACATAATCTCAAAGGTGTATCTAAATGCTAGATTTTTAAAAAGCCAATTAAATATGTACATTAATTATACCTGGGCAATCAATTTTATATTTGAGCATAAGTTAATCAAAACTTTGTTCAGGACTTACAAAATGTCCAGAAATAAATGCTGGGTGTTAAGTGGTGAATACAAAACAGAAACATAAGTAGTCATTGTGCCACAAAGAAGGAAACAACACACTCCAGGGCTTACTTGAGAGTGGAGAATAGGTAGAAAGAGAACATAAAATAAAAACAAAACAAAACAAAACAAAAAACTACCTATCAGTTACTATGCTTATCACCTAGGTGATGAAATAATCTGTATACCAAATTCTGGTGACATGAAATTTACCTACATAACAAACTTGCACATGTACCCCTGAACCTAAAATAATAATTTGAAAAGATAAGTAGTCATTGTCCCTAAAACACGTGTAGTTTGCTTAGAAAGACATCACATATGAAAATGGAGTAAATTGAGCCGTAAGAGTTGAATTCCAAACACTTAGTATGTGTTGTGACATGGACACTATATGTAATAAGAGCTCAAAAAATGTAAGTGTATTTTGGACCAAAGTAATTCTGGGAAGACTTTGGAGAAGAAAAAGGACCTCAATTGGCCCTTAAAATATTATGTGTTATAAATATTGACCGTTGGAGAAGCATACTTATTCTATAACACAATGTGAATAATGGTATAGTGGTGTTAACTAACACGGAATGTATGAGGAAGTTTATCTTACAAGATAGGTGACCTTGCTTTGGGGTGAGTTTGAGATAAGGTTATATAGAAATAATGGAATAAGAAGTTTGTGGGCCTTAAAAGGAGCACAAATATTCTGAATTCTATTATAAATATAATAGAGACCTGCCGTAGATTCTTAGATGGAGAAAATACTCTGGGAGAACGTGGTTTTAGTAAAACTATGTTAGCAGTTAAGGAAAGCAAGTTTAGTTGTAAACAGTTTAGTTAAGTTCAGGAAAGCCATATCTTATACCAGATTTATTGCTGTGGTTTGCAGTGTTCTACCAACTTTTTGAACATTAATGATCTATCTTAAGCTTTAGCACAGATGGTAACTAAATTGGATTTTATATCATTCAAATATTTGGGGAAGATGGTGAGTGAAATTATTTAGTTGTTATTTTGATCTTTCTGTAGATTATTATTCTTATCATATACTAGGGGTATTGGACTACAGATATTTATTCAATATTTTCTTGGAAGATAGAATGAGTCATACATTTTCACTTTGATAACATCTAAAATACTACCTTTTCTATCCCTATAAGACAATGTTAATTATGGAAATGCAATATAAATACAATAATATATTTTAAGATCATGGGTGATCTATACAAATATTTTACTTATTGTGACCATCTGGAAAAAAATGCAGTCTATTCTGTGGCAAACAAAATAACTCTGAAAATATAATTAAAAGCAGGAGGTGTTAGCTCCTGGGAACTTTATATTACATGCATGAGCAGTTCTCAGAACAATAGAAAACTATGTGAGGTTATATAGGCAAACACTCTCATATAAGGCAGATGTTGGCTATCCTACCACCCACTGAAAATGAAAAGCTAGTTTATTTGTTTGTGTCCAAATGACTGCTTGTGGAATTAGTCTTTCTAGAAGATATATACACATAAATATACATATATTTACTTATGTGTATACACACACACACACACACACACACACACAAACATGAGAAAGATAGATTGAGAGACACAGAAAGATAAATGAAGAGAGAGAGAGAGAAAGAGAGAGAGAAAGAGAGAGAGAAAGAAAGAATCATAAGGCAGTTTCTGTAGTACTTTGGTTATTGGTGGTTTTATAATGCATCAATACAAAATGAGTATAACAAAATAGACAGCAGCAGTAGCACTGTGGGGTGGGGTGACAAACTACAGCTCCAAAGCTATCTAAACAGAATTTAATAAATAAAATATTTTACAAAAGAAAATGTGCAATGTTAACATTGCAAGAACTGCATTCTATGGCAAAGCCAGTAACCATGGCATGTTGTAGAAACTAGATTTGCCAATTTCTGAAAATTTGGCTGAAATTTAGTTTATTCTCCACTTTATTTTCCTTTTTCACATTTCAAGTAACAAATATGGCCCTTGACGGCAACAGGACTGAATCATAATATGTGCCACTCTGTGGTTGAATTCCAAATGGCTCAGGCGCATGGCAACAGGAGTGGGGACAAGGACTTTTTCTCAAGATTTTGGGCACCGCTCCTTTCTGGAGAGTTTAGTATGCTACATGTGGGAACAATCAGAGGCAGACAAAGCAGCTACAGTTCTCAAGGGAAAGCAGCCATAAGAATTGGGTTAAACTGAAAGTCTTTGCCAAGAGCTTGGTTTTAAAAAACGACATTGTTGAAATATTTTTTTTCTAAAAGAATAAGCATGGATTTGGGGAAATGAGTGCATGCGCTCCAGTTTTTGGTGCAGAAAATTATGATGGAGTACCTGCAAGCAATTACAAGTTCGATATGGTGCCAGGGGAGTAGACTGTGGAGATTGTTTCAGTCTCTCTTCTCATTGTGTTATCTCATAAACACATGCTATTGCATGTTCAGAGGATGTAGAAATAATTTACTGACTTGTTCAACATTTGTTCAGTGGTTTTACATGTCAATCAGCAATTAACAAAATATTAAGAGCTTACTTTGAACATTGCACTGCGCCAAGGAATAAGGGATTTCCATGTGGCTGATGATACAGTCCTTACATTCAAGAACTGATCAGTAATTAAAGACATAGGAAAATATGTATGCACTGCAAGGCTGTGAAATGCAGGCAAAACAAAAATATATAAGATAAACTGCTACAGATTTCCAAATAGGAACAAAGTACTTATAGAAGATTCAAGTAGAAAGTGAGATTAGTGCAAGACTATAAATGATAGGTTGGTAATATATGAGAAGAAAAGATGAGTGTAATCAACAACAATAGATTCTGGAATGTAGACCACAGAAACAAAATATTTTTTTAATTTATCAAATGTAGAATTTTCTCTTCCAGAAATTAAACTGGGAGACATGAGTGGGTCATTGAACAGTTGAGTTATGTGATGACATATATGAAGAATATTACAACATAGAGGACAAAATGGGGTGAGGAGGGAAATAAGAAATTTGGATACAGTCAGATGTAAAGGTGGATATTACAGTGGTCCAAGTATGTGGCAAGGAAGATCTAGGCCAGAGTTATGAGAGAAAATTTTGAAAAAAGGCCAAGATAACAGACACTGAATGAAGAGGCATAATCTTATTCCTACAAAACAGTGTTACCTTTAAAGAAATATATCTTTTAATACAACTTTATTGTAACATGTACAAATCTGAAAGCATATCTGAAACTAGTTAGAGCATAGTTTTCTTACATAGAAGATAAAGGAGGTTAATACAATCATGTCTAAAATTTTCTCTTTGTAGCTCCAAAATTCCATGATTCTAGGAGTATATGGGAGTTAAACTGAGAAGCTGAGGGAAGAAAAGACGTAATTTTAAAAATAATTGTGAAATGTTGAATATGAATAAATTAAAATTTGAGTGTACTATTAAACATGATGGGAATTTAGAGGAACTAAGTGGTATAATAGAAAAGTATTAAGTTTACCTTTGGTTAAGCTAAGTAAAATGTAATAGCAATATTAAAGTGATTATAAATATGAAGTGTTAGGAAATAGAGGTGTGCAGTTTGAGAGAAATGCCAGGAAGAAAAATCCATAGAAGCAGTCTTTGCTATGGATGGTAGTGTGGGGTTATGAAATTAATCATGCAAGCTGAAAACACAAAATGTAATCTTACTAATCAAAAGAGAAATTTCAGTTGTTCTGGGATCTTTATAAATTTGTATTAAAACAGAATTACATTAGCAAGCTGATGGACTAGCAAGCTCCAGGTCCTTATTTCTTCATGGGAACATCAAGTCAACAACAACAGACTCACTAAAATAGTTTTGGGAGAGCTCTAGCAATAAGTAAAAAATCTGCAGCAACTAAGCAAATCTTGAATCAACATAATACCCCATTGAAAATGATGGAGGAGGGCGGAGCAAGATGGCCGAATAGGAACAGCTCCAGTCTCCAACTCCCAGCGCGAGCCGAGCGACACAGAAGACTGGTGATTTCTGCATTTTCAACTGAGGTACTGGGTTAATCTCACTAGGGAGAGCCGGACAATCGGTGCTAGTCAGCTGCTGCAGCCCGACCAGCGAGAGCTGAAGCAGGGCGAGGCATCGCCTCACCTGGGAAGCGCAAGGGGAAAGGGAATCCGTTTTCCTAGCCCGGGGAACTGAGACACACAACACCTGGAAAATCGGGTAACTCCCACCCCAATACTGAGCTTTAAGCAAACAGGCACACCAGGAGATCATATCCCACACCTGGCCGGGAGGGTCCCACGCCCACGGAGC